>NW_026000242.1:2968879-3089896 GCF_001458135.2 Marmota marmota marmota | reverse complement strand
CTCCCTCCCTTCCTTCCTTCCTTCCTTCCTTCCTTCCTTCCTTCCTCTCTCTCTCTTTTTTCTTAGGTACAGGGTTTTACTATTTTGCAATGTTGCCCAGGCTGGCCTCGAGCTCCTGGGCTCAAGGGATTCTTCTGCCTCAGCCTCCTAGGTAGCTGGGACTACTGGTGCATGTCACCATTCCTGGTTACCTTTTCTTTTTTAAAAAATCATATTCAATTTTGTGTATTTGTTCACTTATTTATTTACATTTGTTTATTTTAAACTGCACTGGTGTGGTATAATTGATGTACAAAATACTGCACATAGTTGATGTGTATAATTTGTTGAGTTTGGACATACATATACGCCTGTAAAATCATGACCACAAGCAAGGGACTAGACATAGCCACCATCTCCAACGTCCCCTCGTGTCCCTTTGTTCTGTCTTTGTTCTGTTTTGTTGGTGTTCTAAACAAACTGCAGTGACTTCAGATTTGGTGCGGCTGTCATGGAACTCCCAATTACATGAGTTCCATCTCAGGGAAGGTGCCAGAAACTACTGATGTCACCCACATATGTTCTTATATCATACCAGAGATGCTATTCACACATCGAAGGAAACAAAGGACTACTCTTCTCTTGAAGGTCCCCTGGCTGCTTCCTCAGAAATCATGGGCACCTTGACTTTCATGGGCCAACCTGGGCTATCATAGGGCTTATAATACTTGGCCATCCTTTTGCTCTTCCTGGCTGCATTTCAGGCCAAGACCCAAAGGCCACACAGCTGGTATGTGTCTTGTGAAAATCTTGCAGAGGACATTCTTCTTATCAGTCCTGTCCATTGCTATTATCTCATTTATCTTGACTTTTTTTTGTTTAATTACCCAGAAATGTCAGGCTCATCTTTGCTTGGTTGCTGATACTTGGCATGTGTTTGATGATGTATCCCAAGGAAAGACAACCTCCTGGGTATCTGTCTTTCTTTATTCTTAGGTTGCCCTTTTCTGGCTCTGCATAGTACAGGCTCAGATAATGCAAGTTGGGCTGCTTACTTTGCAATGAGGGTTAATTTGGTGAGTTTTTCATTGGACACACCTGGCTATGGATCCTGCCTCTTGCCATTTGCTAAGTTTGAGGACCTGGGCAATTTATTAAATTTCTATGAACTTCATTTTCATCATTTGTAAAATGGGAATAATAATGCCAAGCATTATTGTAGCATCATCACAGACAGTGGGTTCTCCATTCAGCTGTTAGTAAGAGTCTTAAGATTTAATGTTTATCTTTTACAGTTGTATAAGGAAAGACACCGTAAGATATTGCCTTTGTAGCTACTAGGGGCTCCAGATGAAAGGCACTTTCATTCCTCTTTAAAATGGTAAGAAGAACCCTATGTCTAACTACCCAATAGTATTACTTTAATGAAACTGTGTTTACTTGAGTGCACACATTTTTTACAATATTCTGGGCCTTGAATAATCCAAGGTCAAATGCCACTAATCTTAAGTTAAATAAATGCATGAACTCCTACATAGACCTAAACACAGCTAAGAAAGGACTAGTTTTCTGGGCACTTGTATTTTCCATAGTGTGTCACAAATGTATAGAAAATCTTTAAATTTCACTCTTCATGTTTAAATTGTTAAAAGGCAAAATTACAACAAATCTAGTTTTGCAGAGCTCAATTGGCTTTATTTGCAATCCTAGAATTGGGGAGCAGTTTGAACCAAAAATGGTCCAGAATGCCCCACTTCATCCCATGGGAGGTTATATGTATAACCAGAGAAAAGGAAGTCATGTGCAGAGGCAGGCTGATGGGTTATAGCTCCTGTCTATCTTATTTGAGCATGGTTTGAATCACTGGCCACTTGTGATTGGCAGAGACTACGCTAATTGTTACAGGAGTAGGTTACGATCTATTTACACAGCAAGTTAGGTTACAGTTCACTATGAAGGGAGAGACTTTTAGGACAAACTAAAAATATGAACAGAGGCAGCTTTAGACCCAATACCAATGCTGAGGCTGTCATGAAGGTGAGACAGGCATGCGTTCTGCCTATTTTTTAGCCTAGCATAGTTTAGTTATGACCAGCTTAGCCTAGACTAGTGTAATAGTCTAACAGGGAGAACCCATTAACAGGAAAACAAATCAAATCAACTGATGTGGCTGTGAAACAAACATCGCACTGCAGTCTGGAATGGTGGCGGGGACCTACTTTTAAAAAAGTGATGAGGAAAATCCCCTCTTCACCCTGAAGAAATTCAACTCAGAACACAGAGGATAAGAAGTCCACTATCAAGGAAAGAGCAAGGGAGAGACCCCTGCATAAAGCCAGGAGGCGGTGAGGTTGGAGATCTCTGGGTGTGGCTCCGGGAGCCCAGTGAAAGAATAAGAGGAACAGACCATGGGGAGCTTGGAGGGAGAATGAGGTACCCTAAGAAATGCCTTAGTTTTTACTTCTCCTGGTGCCTCCCAAGAATATTTCAGAAGCCCATTCAAAGATGCTCTTTGAAAGCACTCAATTAATAATTTAGAAATTGATATGTTATTAAATCAAACTGAGAGTATAACAATTTAGGAAGGACATTTCAGGCTTGGTTACGATTCAGGTAATTCAAATGGTACTGCTCTTTTTAAATAATCCATATCACCTTTTAGTATAGACAACTGCTACATCTCAGATCTCTTTGTTTAAGGGATCATCTGGATATTCAGCAGCCAGAGAGAAGCACCTTTAGTATGTATCAGGTTTTCTCTTTTATGATGAATTTTTTTACATAGACTTCAAAATTGTTTCTTTCCCCACTTTCTTTGGTGTTTTGGAAAGAATAAATGTAAATTGTTTAAAAAATTGAAAGTGAAAATGTGTTTGGAGCACTTTAACAACGGTCATGAGCGTTGGGATAAGCATCCCACAAAGCCCTGTGTGGTCAAGGCGTGGTCCTCAGTCTTGGCACTACTGGGAGGTGGTACAGAGCCTCTGAGAGGCGGGGCCTAATGGGAGGAAGGTAAGTCATTGGAGGTGCACCTCAAAGGGGATTGCAGGCTCTGGTCTCTTTTCCTTCCTCTCCCTTTGCTCCCCAGATGTCATGAGGTGAGCATCCTATTCCACTGCCATAACATGCTGTCTGGTCACAGTCCCCAAATCAACAGGTCCACCCAATTATGGACTGAAACCTCCAAAACTAAATCCAAACAAACCTTTCCTCTTTTAAGTTGATTACCTCAGGTATTTGTTACGGCCATGGAAAGCTAACTACCCAAACTGTCAACTTGATTGTTCTGCTCAAATCAAGGTTTTATCCTGCTAAGTCAGTTTAACCTGTTATGTCGGCTTGTTGTTTGAAGATTAAAATCACACCCTTCTCTCTCTCCCACTTACACTTCTTAAGAGATGTGTACTCACAAACCACAGAGACTGAGCAACACAATTCTGAACGCTCTACACCCTCTCCCTGCCACCCCCCCTCCCCGGCTTCACCCCCTGCTGTGAAAATAGGCAGCCTGGCGTTTCCAGCCAGCAACACGATCTTTGGTGCCAGCACTTACACAGTTAGAAATAGCCTTGTACATATGGGCAGCAGGCTCTTGCTGACTGCTCCTTCGGCTCATTCCTCCCTGAGCCCTTCTTCACCTCACCTCTTTAACGGAGTTAACACCAACCACTCTCTGATACACCTTAGTGACTCCAATACCAAAACCATAGGTCCTCGAGAGGAAAGAACTCTTTGTTGTCTTCTTTCCTGGGTCTCTAAAACAAGGTCGTAGTAAGGATAATGAAAACAATAACCTTGAATTAAAGCTGTGATTTATTTACACTTAATGAGTTAATAGATGTAAAGTACTTCTTAATGTCCCACATACATGAAATGGGCAATACATATTAAACATTAGCAAATATTATCATCATTTGTTAAGTACATACTAAGTCCCAGGGCACTGTGCTGAATCCTTTGCATATGTAATCTCTTTTTTCAAATATTCATTTTTTAGTTGTAGTTGGACACAATGCTGTTATTTTATTTTATTTATTTTTATGTGGTGCTAAGGATCGAACCCAGGGCCTTGCACACGCTAGGTGAGCACTCTACCGCTGAGCCTCAACCCCAGCCCCAGTATATGTAATCTTATTGAATTGTTTGGAAGAACCCTATGGGATAGCAGATAGTTTACACCCATTTTACCGATGAAGAAACAAAGATTCTAAGAACAGAAGAGCTCAAATTCGCACATTGGATACATTTTTGAACTGGAATTCAAATCAAATATCCACAGCCTCTGTGTCTATTTTTTAAGCTTATTGTATTTATCTTCAGCAGGAATGATTTGGAGACAACCAAATGATCATAACCAAATGACATGATAATCCCTCATAAAATTTGGGGATATCATTAAGCTGCAGGATTGTCTTAGACTTGAAAATTCTTCAAGGAAGACTTAGATGGCTTATGAAACATGAAATGCATCTGGGTGAGGTAGAGGGAGGGATAAAAGAAAGGAAGAAGAGAGGAAACGTTTATTAAGTATATAATTGTACATTTACACCTATTGAACATATAAATTATAATTTTTATATATGTGCACATGTATATATATATATGCTTATAAAGTCCTAAGGACTTCTTTCTAAAATTTCTTCTTTGTAATGATTTTTTTAGGTTAATTTATGTGAGGTCACCCAGTTAGCTAGTGATCAATGCAAAATTCGAACCCAGGTTGGTCCTGTCCCTGGGCCCAGCCTCCTGCTCACAACTCCCAGGTTGAGAATTTGTGCTTCAATTCCAAACCTTAGGACACTGCAAGTGCTTTAATAATGATTTCATATTTTCCACTAAGACACTAAAATGGCTTATCAAAAGAGGTCAGGAAGTTAGCTTCCTTAGAGAATAGTCAGAGAAAAAGCTAGACAGTCATGTTTGGGGGATGGTTTTTCAATTCAGAACTGCCCAGAGGTGTGAAGATAGATGGGCTAACCTCCCAGGTCCCCTCCAGTCCTGGAGCTCTAGGATTGATTTGCCAATGAAAATGTCAGGCCTTTTCTTCCATAAAATGATATATGATGGTCTAAGTACATTCCCCACTTCCACCCCCCACCTCCTTAGAGCTGATTAAAAAGCAGAGATCAAATCAGCAGAAACAAGGGTTCTTCCAGGGAAAGGAAGGGGTTCTCCAGGAATGACGAGGCCTTCCGAAGATGGGGAGAGCCCTGGGGCAGTAGGGGGAGTAAAAAAGGAAACCTAGCAGACTGGGGAGCTGCTGAGGTGTACAGGGGCAGGTAAGTCAAAGGACAGATGCAGCTGAGCTCTGCCGACTGTCACACGTCGGCATGAAGTGTCAATTGGTTAGTGCTTTTGAAATGTACTCTAATTAAACAAGCAGAATAAGTGCATGAAACAACCTGAGAGCCATGCATTTTCTTTTAAACCAGGAAATAAGACATCAGTCTTGAATCAGAACTCAACCAACAATTATCCCCTGAGCCCTTAGTCTATGCAAGACACTATTCTGGGTGTGAGGGATACAGAAATGAACAAAGCAGAGCTGGACACTACCCTTCTGAAGCAAGCAGAAAAAGGTAAAACGTGATATTCTAGGCAGCACCAGGCACTGGATAGAAAATAAAATAGAGAAATGGACAGGAGATACCAGGGTCAGGAGTAGAAATTTGTCATGTTTAATAGTGTGGTCGGGGATGCCTCACTGAGAAGGAATTACCAGAATGAAAGAGCTGATGGAAGAAGGGGATGAGTAATAAAGAAATTAGGTGGAGGAGGACACAGGTCAGGGAGCACAATGAGGCAGTGTGCACCTGGAGCCTTCAGAAAGGTGGGGTGCCCAGGTAGCTGAGAAGAGACGGAGTCAGAGTTAACAGAACAGATGGTGCAGCCCTGGAGAGATCTGAAAGGGTTCAGATTTTTACATAGAACGAGATGGGAGCCATTGCAGATGACTAGAGAAGGGATGTCATTTGACTTACATTGAAACAGGTTGCTCTGATGCAGGATCAGGGTACAGGGCACAAACTGTACTAGGAAGGGAAGGGAGGCAGGCCAGAAAGCTGTTACAATCAACCAGGAGAGAGATAATGTGGCATGGACCAGGATCATGGCAGGAATAGAGATGGGGGAACGTAGTCAACTTCTGAATATATTAAAATACCACCACAAAGTTTGAAAGTGAAAAGGAAGACAAGTCCGAGAGAAGGTAAGAAAGCCTTTGCTAATTATCTCTCAATGTTTCTGCTATGTCTTGTCTTTTCAACCAAAACAGTGAGTCTGTGTTAAGACTCCTTGTGCGATGAGCTAACCAATGCTTTTGGCTGTTTTTCACTGAGACATATGTCAAAGGGAGCAGGTCCTCTTCCTGTATTTGCAAGTAACTAACCCATTTTGCATCAAGCATGGTGCTGGGCACATGGTGTTGAGATCCAAGAGACTTAAGCCACAGTTGCTGCCTGCAGGAGCTCTTTCCTGGTCTCCAGGGAGACAGGTGTATTAGCAATAATTCCAAAATGATGGCATAAATCATGAACTCCAGGTATAAGCAGAAGCACAAAATAGGGCATTTGGCAGGAAGGAAGGTGGCTGGAGAGATTTGCAAGGTGTAGGAGTTGCCAGGGGACACGAGAGGGGAGGGTGTTCTAGCAGAGGGGCAGAGGTGCAGAGTGTGGGATGTGCCAGAGCAGGGACCTATGAGGGCCATGTGGGCGGATTAGATGAGGAAAGCCCAGGCTCACCTGGATATCAAGGTCATGCTGGAGAGTCACCAGCTGCACTGTATTTAGGTCACAAGTAGAAAAGGGAGCTTACAACCTCACTCCTAGAAAAACTAACCCAGGGTGGGTACTTTTATTTCTGACTTCGATCATCAATGTCTTTAAATATCAAATGATACGTGTGTGAAGCCTGGACACCAAATATCTCGTTTTAAGTCCTGCATTTGCTATTCGTCTGACCTTAAGTCACCATTTTTGTGAGTCTTGCTTCGTCTGTCAGCCGAATAAGGAAATAATAACTTGCTGCACATGCAGCTATGAAAACGAAATGAAACGCATCTGCATGAACATTTCCTAAAAGGTCCAAGAGTTTAGTTATTGGTTTAGAACGGAGTTACTGAAAGGTCCTTGGGAACTCTCTCCCCACTCCACTCCCTGCTGGTGACCTTGTCTCTTCCCAGTGCTCCCATTCTCTTCCCATGGCCATGGTCAGGGGTCACAGAACACCATTTCCGTGATCTTTCCATTTTCACCCAGTCTGCAGGGTGGAGGGTGGGTCCCCACCTCGCGGTCGGCCTTCCCTCTCCATTCTGCCTAGTGCCCGTGCCCGGCCTTCTCCCGCCCCAGCCCTTTCTCAGACAGGGGCTTGTCTCCTATTTCATCAAGAAAATTGAGGCTTCTGGCATGAACTTTGCTTCCTTCCACCTCCATCAAGACAGCTAAGCAGCATCTGTCCCATTTACAAACACCCTTCCCTCTTCAGGATCTGAGGGAAGGAGGCAAGGCTTCTCCTGGTCAAGATGCCCCTACTCCCCTGTGACCCACATGAGATTCCCACCTACTCCCACCCCATCTCAGCTTGTCATTCATTGTCTCCTTTTACCTTTGGGACCTTGCTCCATCTATAAAACCCTTCCTTCTATAAGTGTGTTCTCTTGCTTTCTATTAGCTCCTGGACCTTGGCCTACACTATATCAAGACTCACCTGTTGAGAAACAAGTCCCTCTCGGCCTTTTCTTCACTTCTAGCCAAGAACCTTGAAAATAGCACCTACCTGGGGTCTTTACTTCCTCACTTCTAAACCCACTGTCACCTGACGTCTGAACCTACCAATGAGCTCATCCTGCTTTCAAAAGCGTCCCTTCCAACTTGTGGCAGCTGGTGGACACTGTCAGTCTTATTCTAACAGGGCCTTTCATTTGACTCTGTTCCTTTTCCTTCACTTCTAAATTCTCTCCTTCCTTGACATGATTCTCCTCCTACACCTCTGATCACTGCTTTTTGTCCTATTTCTCAGGTGCTCCTTCTCTGCCAACTTCTTAATGTTCTTACTCCCTCTCGGGCTTCTGCTCTTCTGATTGTTTTCCTGCACGATGCAGCACAGCTCACCTTCCTATGTTGATGGCTCCCAGATTTAAGTCTCCCAGACCGACAACACTGTTGGACTTTAGACTCCTACCCAGTTGCAGTCTGCTAGACATCTCTCCTGGAGATACACTCATGGGAATAAATATGGCCTGGACGAAATGCACCATTACCCCACACACCCCCAGTTTTGATCCTTTTCCTTTGTTTCCTCTCTGTAACAGGTGTTATGATCCACCCTGCTACCAAAGGCAGAAAACTAAGACTCAGCTCAGATCATTTTCTCTAGTTCACCCTACCACAGTTGGCCATTAAATCTATTTCTGACCTCTGAATAATATTCTTAATCAGGCTGTCCTCTCTATGCTTTCTTCCCTGAGGTTAGCTTCAGCTTCAACCTCTTTGGTGAAAACTATAGCCACTTCTAGATTGTCTCCTGGCTCTGGTCTTATTTCTACCTCTCTTGTGACTCCAAATCCATGTTCTGTACTATTGCTAGAGAAAGTATATTAATCTGCATTCTGTTACTATAAAAAATACTTGAGGCAGCTTGACTTTTAAAAAAAAAAAAAAGAAGGTTCGTTGAGCTCAATTTTAGTTTTATAAATCTAGGATCAGGCAGCTCCAATGATTAGGCCTCTAATTAGGAACTAATGGCAGATTATACAGCAAGAGATCGTATCACCAGACAGAAAGCCAGAGAGTGACTTGGAGAACAGGCTTCCTCTTGTAACAACTCATTCTCATGAGAACTCAGGGGTTTCATGAGAGCTACCTTAATTCCTTCCAAGGGCAGCACCCTCAATGACCTACAGACCTCCCATGATGCCCCACCTTTTAAAGGTTCCACCACCTCTCAGCACCACACTAAGAATCTAGCCTCTAACACATGAACCCTTGATGGCACACTCACACCACATCTGAAACAGCAGAATGTAATGTGGAATGCAATTCTGGGTGCTTACTCCTCAGGTTAATGCCAGATTCAGGGGTTCTCCTGGGATCTTTAAAATAAAGGACTTTCTTGATGTTTGAAACCCGTTGAACCACATTTCCTGCTTTCTCCACCTCAGCCCTCATATTCCCTTCATGGTAGGGTTCTACAAGGTTCAACACATAGCACCTCTCTTCCTTGTG
Organism: Marmota marmota marmota; assembly: GCF_001458135.2. Classification (NCBI taxonomy): domain Eukaryota; kingdom Metazoa; phylum Chordata; class Mammalia; order Rodentia; family Sciuridae; genus Marmota; species Marmota marmota. The sequence continues at coordinate 3,080,696 of NW_026000242.1, read as the reverse complement.
GAGCTCTGAATTAAGTAAGTAATAGGCCAGGGAGAGCTCACATGAAAGATCAACACGCCCCCTTTGTTACCAGTGAAATAAATATTACAGGAAATGCTTCCAAGGGCGCTTCCTCAGTGTGAGCCCCAGAACAAGATAAACATGTTGTCCCTGTCAGCAGCTCACGCTCATCAGGAAGAGAAGAGAGCTCAGGCAGGACACTCAGGTTATTCTTCCCAGAATTAACAATAAGAATTCACCCTCCCCTACCTGACTCATTGCCCAAGACTCAGTCATTTTAAATTTCCCTCTGTATGAGATACTTCTTGAGTGCCCCGGATGCCCCCCATTCTCTGTGCCCACAGGCTCCATCAGAACATTTACCTTAGTACAGATAATGGCTGTAATGTGCACATTTGTATTAGGGGAAAGCACCACGTCACTCAATCTTCTATTCTCAGTGCCCAACATAGTGACTGGCATATAGTGGGTACTTAATAAGTGTTCAGTGGACTGAGCCTAGATCATCCACACTAACTTCTTCATCTGATGAACAACCTTTGAAAAGCCTGCCTTGTCAATACAAAGAACAACCAAGAGTCAGGCAGACTTGGCTTCTAACTCCAGACCTACCCCTTATTAACTGTGTAGCCTGGCTCAAACTGCTTTGTTCTTTCCAAATCTCAGTTTTCTAATCTGTAAAATGAAGATAATATGACCTTCCTCACATATTTGTTGAAATAAGATACAATAAAATAAATTACCGGTCTCATTAGTACTTGGTCCAGTGTAAACACTAAGTAAATGGTAGATGTTACTAATTTATTGTTTTCATTAGTAAATTATAGTTTATTCAAAAATGAACATTTAGTTGAAAGGATCCAGCAATGAATAACAGGACAATTCCTACCTTCAGGGAACTTAGAGTTAACAGAAATAGATTTACCTGGGGGTCTTGCATTTCTAGACTTGTACACAGGAATTTTTGTTTATATGATTCGAAGATTATCTTCACCTTCTAAGGACTCCAGGCTCTGTGGGGCACAGCTGGGTCTTTATACATTGATTTATAGGAAATCTTTATTTTGCCCATTAGTATATTGCCCACGGATAGAATTAGGTCTGGACCTTAAGGCCATAGTGCCAAGTAGGAAAGCTGAAAATGTACACGACGCAGTGTACATGACCCATTGCTGGTGTCTCAGTGGGGATGAGCCTGAGAGATTAAAGCTCCAGGGAGATGTAGCCCGAAGTGAGCCCCCACACATTTAAGAAAGAAAGTGACAAGAAATAAAAGCCTCTTGCAAATAAATCAATATTAAGGAATTGTAACCAATAGAACCTCCTTGCAAGAAATGCTAAAAGTAATTCTTCAGAGAGAAGGAGAATGATACAGGTCAGAAACTCAGATTTACATAAAGAAAGAATATCAGATGATAAATAAGAGAAGACAAAATGAAAACTATATTTTTCTTATTAATTGACCTAACAGATAATAATTAATCACAAATAAAAACAACATATTCAGTTTTGTATGCTTAGGTATAAGTGAATATCAGTGGTACAAGGAGAAAGGAATTAGGAATACTTTGTTATAATATACTTGCACTACGAAGTGCTAGCAGTATTATTTGAAAAGGAACATCAGATTAGTTATCAAAGTATATTATAAACCCTAGGATAACCATGTTAGTCATCTTTCTGTTACTATAACAAATACCTGACATAATCAACTTATAAAGACAAAAGATTGGGCTGGGGATGTGGCTCAAGAGGTAGCGCGTTCGCCTGGCATGCGTGCGGCCCGGGTTCGATCCTCAGCACCACATACAGACAAAGATGTTGTGTCCGCCGAGAACTAAAAAATAAATATTAAAATTCTCTCTCTCTCTTTAAAAAAAAGAATTAAAAAAAAAAAAGACAAAAGATTTATTTTGTCTCGTATTTTGGAGGTTCCAGTCAATGGCTGTCCCTGTTGCTCTGAGCTATGATAAGGCAATAAATACTTCATGGCAAGAGTGTGTAGTGGAGCTAAACTACTCACCTCATGTCCAGGAACAAAAGAGAAAAGACAAACTCACATAAATACAATTATCTCATCCTAGATAAAGGCACCATAAACATACATTGGTGAAAGAGAGCCTCTTCGAAAACTGGTGCTAGGAAAACTGGAAATCCATATGTAACCAAATGAAATTAAACCCCTATCTTTCACCCTGCACGAAACTCAACTCAATGTGGATCAAGGACCAAGGCACTAGAACAGAGACCCTGCACCCACTTGAAGAAAAGATAGGCTCAACTCTCCATCATGGTGGCTTAGGACCAAATTCCTCAACAAGACTCCTAAAGCACAAGAGTAAAATCAAGAATCAGTAAATGGGATGGTATCAAACTAAAAAGTTTCTTCACAGCAAAGGAAATAATCAAAAATGTGAAGAGATAGCCTACGGAATGGGAGAAAATCTTTGCCACCTGCACCTCGCATACAGCATTAATCTCCCCAATATATAAAGAACACAAACACACACACACACACACACACACACACACACAAACCAACTCAAACCAAATAACCCAATCAATAAATGGGCAAAACAACTGAACTGACACTTCACAGAAGAAATACAGTCAACAAATATATGAAAAAATGTTCAACATCACAAATAATTAGAGAAATACAAATGAAAACTACACTGAGATTTCATCTCACTCCAGTCACAATGGCAATTTTCAAGAATATAGGTAACAATAAATGTTGGCAAGGGTGTGGCAGAAAAGGTACACTTATACATTGCTGGTGGGACTGCAAATTGGAGCAACCACTCTGGAAAGCAGTATGGAGATTCCTCAGAAAACTTGGAGTGGAATCACCATTTGACTTAGTCATCCCACTCCTCAGAATATACCTGAAGAACTTAAAATCAGGATACTACAGTGACGCAGCTACTTCAATGTTCATAGCAGCTCAATTGATTCACAATAGCCAAGCCATGGAACCAACCGAGCTGCCCTTCAACAGATGAATGAATAAAGAAAATATGATACATATACATAATGGAATATTAGTCATAAAGAAGAATGAAATTATAGCATTTGCCAGTAAATAGATGGAACTGAAGATAATGCTAAGTGAAATAAGCCAATTCCAAAAAACAAAAGCCTAAATATTCTCTCTGAAATGTGGATGCTGACTCACAACAGGTGAGGAATGGGGAGAGAGAAAGGGAAGGTCACCAGATTAGACAGGTTGGAGTGGGAAAAAGGGAGTAGGGATGGGAATGGGAAAAACTGTAGAATAAATTACACATTAATGTGGATATCAAACATTTTGTTTTATATTTTAACCCTAAAAACTCTGTTTAGATTAAAAGATGCCTTGAGACACTTTCTCTTGGACCATTATCAGTGAAACGACTATATATTGCATGATTCCAACTACATGACATTATGGGAAAGGAAACCTATGGAGACAGTATAAAGATCAGTGGTTGCCAACTTTGGTTTGTGCATAGGGGAGTGAGGGGAGGGGTAGGGCTGTGGGGATGGGAAGGACAGTAGAATGAGACAGATATTATTACCTTATGTACATGTATGATTACACTCCTGGGGTGACTCTGCACCACGTACTGCCAGAGGAATGAGGAGTTGTGCTCCACTGTGCACAATGTGTCAAAATGCATTCTACTGTCATGAATAACCAATTAGAACTAATAATTTAAAAAACCAAGATCAGTGGTTGCCAGGTTTAAGGGAGGGGGAGGGATGAACGTCAGAACACAGGGGCTCTTTGCGGCAATGATACTGTATGATACTGCAATGGTGGGTGCATGTCAAATATTTCTTAAGACCCACAGAATGAACAACTATTCAGAGTAAAGCCAAATGTAAACTGTGAATTTTGGATGATTGGAATGTGTCCACGGAGGTTCATTAATTGAAAAAAAATGCCCTACTGTGGCATGGGATGTTGATGGTGGGGGACTTTTTGCATGGAAAGGATTGGGGATACATAGCTACTTTCTGCTCAATATCACTGTGAACCTAAAGCTGCTCTAAAAGTATAAAGTTTATTAATTAAAAAATAAATAAAAGCAAGCAACCTGACTTGGATTTCCTCAGTCTCACCTTCCTATAAGCTGAAATGCAGAGACACACGCAGACCACGTTGACCCATGCGGTGATATCCACCCAGTAGATGGCAGGGCAGCAAAACTCAGGAACCTGGCTCCCCAGAGAAATTCTTGGGGCTCAGCCCCCTGCTCAGTCACCACACCGGAGCACTCCTATGGGGGTGGGACATGAGAATGAGAACACACTTTTTTTTTTAACAGCAGCTAAGCTTTTACCTTACCCTAGAAAAAAATGAATGGATGGATGAATTTATACCTCACTGCAGCTCAAAATAGCATTTGAGGTGTATTACAATAGTTTGTGAGGTGTATCATAGTACAAAACCACATAAAGAAGGACTAAGAAAATAAGACTTTTTATAGTAGGAGCAGGTGATACACAAAGCCTGTGGGGTTAGTGACGGCATTTAAACAATGAGTGTAATTCCAAAATGCTTAGAAATTAAGATATGTCTAATGGAAAGAATTATTGTTATCTTTTTCTGTGTGATTTCTGACTAGGTATTTCCTGGGATTATGTATTTATAGCCTCAGGGTCCTATAATCTCTGGGGTTGGGGCCAGGATTTTTAAGTAGCAAAATAAGTACCAACTAGGTGGTGGATCCTCAGCAGCACAGGCTGCAGCTTCTTTTCTTGGGCTGCTCCTCCCGGTCCTCTCCTGTCCCCAGGCCCCCACACTTCCCCTTGGTACTCCATCGCACCAGGAAATTGCAACGCTGTCACTCCTCCCTGGGAACGGCAATTCTGACTGCTGTTCCCGGGAGAGGAGAGGAGGCCATGAGGCCAACCCTTGGGAGAATAAGAATTGAAGTCTGCAAAGCTGTGAGGAAATTCTGTTCATCATGGAATTGTAACTTCTGGGCAGCGGCAGCGGAAGTCACTTGATCTTTTCAGTCCAATCTGGAAAAGCAACACATCTATTTAATGCTGACCTCAGATCACCTCTTCATTCAGTTACAATGGTTCCTTACCTCCCCAAAGAGATTTGCTTGCTTGGAGACAAAGCAGCCTCCAGACTGCTGGGAGCTTGGTGAGTTTTTCCCTTCCCTCCACCACCTGGTTCTTCAAGCTAAAATACGAATTACAGCCCCAAGAGGAAAGGAAGGGGCGTCAATAAGGTGGCTGCAGATGATGAAAGGGACTCTGAAAATAAGATGACATATTGTTTGCCAAGTTGCTATAATAAGACATCGGTTTTAGCACATTTGAGATCTGTTCAGAAATTTAATAAAAAGATGCTTCTAATACATGTGCATTTAAAAATTTTTGGAAAATACAGGCGGACACAAGAAAGAAAGAAAAAAAAACATGTTACCACCCCATGACAATCCCTATTTGTATTTAGGGTTTAGTCTTCTCTAGGATCTCTCCAGCATTCTGAGGGTGCCTTTGTCTCTGTCTCTCCCTACCTCTTTCTCTGTCTTGCTGTCTCTCTTGCAAAACTGGAGCGAAAAGTACATAATGTCCTGTAACTTGCTTTTTTGTTTAATCCTGTATGAGAAATACTTTTTTTTTTTTTTTCATTTTTAAACCCAGGCAACCACGAGAGGATGATTCAGCTAGAAACACTTCATTTAGGGCTTGTTTACACATAACAGCAATCCCTCCATTCACAAATGCTCATCTAGCATCCTCTGGGCACGGGGCTCTGTGCTGAGCCCCCTATGATGAGGAGACCTGGTCTCTCCCAGCTTGGAATCCAAAGGGAGGATGGATGCTAAGTGACGCCCTGCCAGGGAGACGGCCTCTACAGTGTCAATACGAGCTGGATTCATGTTGGTTCTGACCTAGACACTGGGTGGCTACCCACCGGAAGTCTGCCGGCTGAGGCTGATTATTATTGGGTTTGCCAGTGAGACAAACACCCAGAGTCTGTACAGCCGTCGTCCTGCATGGTGGATTATGACTAGCGAAAGGTTCCTTTCTATCCATGACAGCCTAGCTAAGCTACAAGGGAAGTGGTAGAATGAGCTCAGTCTCCTTGATTTCTGACAGGGAGCCTGATTCTGTCCCCATCACTCATGCCCCTGTCACTCTGCCCCAACAGGAGGTGGTCCCTGTTCTTTGGACACCAGTCCAAAAGAAAGAGAGAGGAACATTTTCCACGCTGCCTATCCACAGCCCCTGGAGCAGGGGACCTGGTGGGGTGGGGGTGGGCATGAAAGAGAATTCGAAGCCTCAGCCCCACAGATGGCCACCTCTGGTTGCTAGTGACGGGGGTGGGGGGGGTGAACCAGGGCCACGCGATCTTCTTATATGTGCCCTTTGCCCAGCTCCACCTTTTTCTTTCTCTAAAAGGGGTTCAGTATAGTACACGCACAACTTCAATAATCAAAATATATCAGGCAATTTTTACTTTAAAAGAAATCTCTGAGAAGTAAAGCTTCTGGATTTCACAGAGAGATTAAACTACAGTGTAACATTCTGGCACTTAGCTAAAAGGAGTCCTTGAGACATACCAGAGGCTGGCCTTTAATAAAATCTCCTTTGCAATTTTGTAAGATGTTCTGAATCTTTATTTTGTCTAATGTTTTTTCTTTGGAGGATTGATCAGGCCCAGCAGCCCACATGCTCAATATAATCAGTGTCAATCCTTCAAACTGAGTTGTGCTGCCAACTGCTCTCAAGCTTGTGGTCCACCATGGCATCTGATTCTTTTTACCTATGCACCTCGCTCTCTCCCTGCATTTGTGCAATTGAGTTACCCTACTGCGTTTGTCCTAACTGAACAGCAAAGTGTTGGTTTTGGACACTCCACCTCTCCAATCTAATGGATCGAGTTAACCACAAAAAAAAGTCCAAATGGCAGCTGCCCTAGATTTATGGGTAAGTGGGGGTGTTATCCCTTAGAAAAAAATAATGAGAGCTCTTGTCCACAGGGGTTCTGTAGCCAAAGTAATAATTTCAACACTGGATATCAGCAGAAAAACTAATGAGACCATTTAAAGCCTGTTTTAATGTGGTATGTGTATAAAATTAACAACCCTTTGATAGCAGAGCCACAAATACCCCCCTGAGGTCAATCTGGAAGTCACTGGGAAGACTGCCTGTGAGGGGCAGTACGCCAGCCATGAGTGGGAAGTCACGGAAGCCTGGGGATGACCCAGCTGCAGCCTAAAATTAATACTGTATTCAACTAGCCCCGGTGTAAATGCCATTTCACAGGTGCCTGGACTGTTTGCAGAAGTATGGCAGTTGGGAGCATGTGGGGCACCATCGTGGCACCATCAACACCCCACCACCCACCCCCGCTAATCAGTGCCAAACAATCACAGCAAAGCCACTACCTTAATAATAATGGTAGTCCCACCCCCATTGCTGAGCACTCAGTATGCGCCAAGCCCCCTGCCCTGGTCCTTCTACAATCACCCAAGGTGATCACGTGCATGGTTTCTCACTCAACCGCCCTGCAAACTGACTCTCTAAACCCATGACTTGCATAGTCGCGTGGGCAAGTGCGTGAGCTGGGGTCTTGACCTGGGTCTGTCTGATTCTCACAGATGCCCTCTTGCTGAGAAAATGTCCTTCTTACAAAGAATCAGTGGTGGACTTCCTTCATAGGGGCACCTGTGTTTGGAGGTTCTCTAAGGTACTGAACCTGAGGCCCAGAAATATTCCCAGCGAACAGACCGGTATCTGTTCTTCTAATTGTCTGGCTTAGAGGCAAGAACATTGGGTGCAGAAAGGTCCACCCCGTGTCCTACCACCAGCAATGACAGAGGAGAAAAAGGAGCAGGCTCTTATTGAAATGCAGCCAAGGAGCAGGATGAAGTCTTCCAGAAATGATTCCTCCCAACTGGACATCTGGGCATCTGCTGGTTGCCCAGGACTTTCTAGTCAGGATCAGAAAATAGACATCGGTGACCTCATCCTGATGGCCTTGGCCTCAGCGAAGGGGAAGCAACCCAAGTCAGGCATGCACCCCACCTCACACAAGGGTGTCTAACTCTACTGCCCCTTTCTTCCCCACTCCAGGGATCCCCAGGGAACAGCAGGGGCCCCTGAAGAGTGTTTCCTGGGGCACCTTGAGATGCAGTCCTGACACACATACACCGCGTCATGTTGCCCAAGTCCCACGCGGGCGTCCTATGCCAGTGGTGAACTGAGGGCCTTTCAGACACAATCCAAAATGCAGCGAAGAAACCCATCCCTTCCCTTTCAGAAAGAAAGAAAGAAAGGCAGTCAGTTGACAAGGAAGGAAAGCCCTTGGCAAGAAGCATGACCCAACTCCCGGTCCCAGGGCAGAAGGGAGAGAGAAAGAAACAGTCAGCAACTTATGCTACTTCCTAATTTCACAAACAAGATCCCCTGGCTGACCTTTCAGACCAGCTGGGACATTATACCACACACTGAGCATGCAAACAGGGCCTGGCTGCCTATCTCTGTCCCCTGCTTCCTCTGAGACTGCGTAGCAGCCTCAGGCTGTCTCAGCCACTCCAGAAAAGTGAGCACCGCCTGGCTGGGAAGCACCCGAGGGGCCAGGAGTAAGGAGGCAATCCCAGAATGGCCTGAGGCCTGCCCAGGAAACTGTTCAGGCACGAGAGTCCTGGTTGCTGAGGTGACAGGCCCATTCCATGCAGAGGCCAGAGAAGCAGCAGTCTCACAGCAGCTGGGGAAAGGACTCGCCATGCCAAACCCCAGGAGCTCAGGCCTCCCTCTCTTAAAGGCATTATAAAGGGAAAACAGCCCTCCAGACCACCAGACAAGCAGAATCTACCTACCCTTGGGGTCCTACTTCTTGTTCAGCCACTGGTAAATATCCAGTGACAAGGTACATTTCCATCATTTCCAAATCCCAATGCCATTCAACAATCTGCACAATCAAGCCTGAATTTAGTCTCCTCATCTCTCTCTCTCCCCACCCTGCAGAAACTCTCTAGGGGAACCATTCACCATTCTTTGACCTCCCGTGGCTTCCCTGGAGCTGTTCACTTTGCCAGGCATGCTTCCCCTCTTCACCTCCTCTCAGCCAAGAAGACCCTACCCATCTTTTGGAGGTCAGCTCAGATAACTCCTCTACCACAATGGCCCTCATGATTCCAGCTGCAAGTTGTCAGTGAATTGTGGGCAGTTCCCTTTATAGGGTTCCTTCTACACTGTAGTATCTATCACAGAGACATACCTGGGTTTCTCTCCCTTTGCCATATTGTAGATTCTTTCTGTTTATGTCGTAGTTCTTGGGCCCTTTGTATTCTTCACGCCAATTAGTCCAGTGCAAGGTAGCTACTCCTTCCTGTTTTATCAGTCCCCACTGTTAAACAGGGTGCCTCTGAATGATGACTTTCTTCTGGGTCTCATGGCCTTTGCAGATGGTGGCATATTCAGAACTACGTCACCTGGGAAGGGGTGGAGATAGGGGGTCAGGTCATATGCAGTTTCATATAAATGTGTCCTGTGAATTGTGCTGAAGAAAGTAGAAAGTGGAAGACAAATGAAGGGGCTTTTTACATAAGTCAAGAAAGATATCATACATAACTCAGGTAGGGGAGAGGCAGAAGAACTGGAAGGATACAAAAAATACAAGTGAGACTTAAAAGGGAGAAGCAATCAGACATGGGATCATGGGGATCATTTTTCACCTACCTATTATCCAGTCATTTGTAACAGAACTATCATTGATCTACTTATGAGGAAACATCTTTACCAATCCCAGGCCAAAGGCTTGAGTGCAGCCCATATCCAAAAATTGACCAATGAGAACACTGGATCTCCCTGTTATGATTTTTATCTGGACTGTTCCCCATAAAACTCGTGTGTTGGAAGCATCATCCCCAATACAGCAAGATTCAGAAGTGGGGTTCTTAGGCAACGATTGGGATTCTGACCTCATCAATGGATAATCCATTTGCTGAATTAATCGCCAAGTGGACTACTGGGAAGTGGGACCTAGTTGGAGAAAGTAGGCCACTGAAGGCATGCCCTAGAAGGATTTGTCTAGTCCCCAGGTTGATCTGCCCACCTACACACATGCTTCCTGGCTGCCATAGATGAACAGTTTTCTTGTGCCAAGCTCTTCCACCGTGAAGTTCCACCTCACCTCAGGCTCACAGCAATGGAGTTGGCCCATGATGCACAGAGCCTCTGAAACTGTGAGCTCTCAAAAACTTTTCCTCCTCTACATTGTTCTTGTCAGGTATTTTAGTCACAGTGATGTAAAGCTGACGAATGCATCCCCTAAGGATTGATTTGAAGTACGATGTGCACGGAGCCTGGCCAATGAAAAGCTTACCTGGAATTTTGCTGGTACTATCAGGAGACAGAATCTATTTTCCTTTTTTTTTTTTTTTTCTTTTCCCCTGTTGTGGACAAGCTAGAAGAGCCTTTCAAGAATGAAAAAAAAAAAAAAAAGTAAAAAGACTGAGACAAACTCCCACTCCCACTAACACTTTTAAGACTTCAGACTCTACCAGGCCTAAAATCAGTAGACTTCCCAATCATGTAAACTAGTCCAGTTTCCTTTGGCTTAAATCAGCTGAGCTGTATTTCTGTAATGTTCAACTGGGATTTCTGAGTAACTTAGGGACTGACCAAATGTGATCTGGAGATCTGAGAGGAAGATGGTTACCATGGAATCCGATGTCCAAACACAAAAGAGAAAGAGATAATACAAACATCAATGTTTAGAAAGCAATACACTGTAAGGACTGAAACGTGTAGAAAATTAAACCAATATTGATAAAGCAAAGAAAGAGAAGGTGGGGGAAGTGATTTAATTTTAACAAGCAGTAGAAAGTGGAATTAACTCAGTGGCTATAATGCTTCTACCTTCTCTCTCAAGTGGTATCTTCAAAGTGCATAGTACAAATACTGAAAAAGAGAAACGAAGGCAAAGATTTGGGACAATGTGGTGAAAAAGAATTTACTTATTAAAAATCTGTCCTGGTCTCCAGGCCTATTTGAATGACATCGTCAAGCACAGGAGGTGCTTGTAGGTATGGAATCAGCATCTCTCCAGGTAGTCTTTGAAAAATCATGACAAAGAGGGGTGATACCAAATATAATGTTCTAACTTTCAACAAGAAAAAAGGAATGACTTTTGAAAACCTCACACTAAAAATCTAGACATCAATCCTGCTATGGCTTGAAGGTATACCAAATATTCATGGGTTGGAAATCTAATCTCCAAATTCACATGTTAATGGCATGCCGGACAGGGCCTGAGGGGGGTAATTAGGGTTAGATGAAGTCCTGAGAATGGAAATATTATGATAGTGTTAATGGCTTTACAAGTAGAAGAGGAGAGACCCAGGTTAGCATGCTGGCACTCTCATCATGTGACGCCTTCTGCCACCTCATGGAGCAATAAAAAGACCCCAACTCCAGGATGCCAGCAACATCATCTTGGACTTTCTGCCTCCAGAATACTGAGCCAAATAAATTTCTATTCTTTATAATTACCCAGTCTCAGGTATTTTGTTACAACCACAGAAAATGGAGGAAGACAAATTCCTGGGAAAATTTCAAAGTGTATTATTAAACAAGTGGGTCTGACTCCTTTGAAAAGTAAGTGCAATAGTGATGAACCATATAAAATCAACATCATTTCTCCGGTTTTTACAATGCTCATTAGGCCTCTCACAATCCAGCACCTGTTTATCTCTCCTTCCTGTTTGCTTACTTCCCCACCCTAGCCTCAGCTCAACTCCCCAGACACACACACACACACACACACACACACACACACACGTACACACACTCACTCTGCTAAAACCACACTGACCTTCATTCTGTTCCAGAATTGTCCCAAATTCATTCTTACGACAGGAGTTTCTCTTTTCCTGTGGCCTAGAACCTTCTTCCATCCCAGTTTTGCCTTGAAAGCTAAAAGCTACTTCTTATCTGTTAATTCTCAAATCAATATGACCTTCTGTAGGGACTGGGGTTGCATTGTAGTGGTAGAACGCTTGCCTAGCACGTGTGAGGCATTAGGTTCAATTCTCAGTACATAAAAAATAAATACATAAAATAAAGATATGGCATCCATCTACAACTAAAAATATTTTTTTCAAAATATGACCTCTAAGAGGTCATATTTTTAATTTTTAAAAAATAGTCCTCTAAAAGGACTGTTATTATTCCACCTTGAAAAAATAAGGAAGCCTTGCAATATGTGACACCAGGGACAAAACTTGAGCTCATTAAGCTGAGTGAAATCAGTCAGCCACAGAAAGACTAACCCTGTACGAATCCACTGGTACATGGCATCTAAAATAGTCAGCTCCATAGAATAAGAGTGGAATCGTGGTCCCCAGGGCCTGGAAGGAAGGGGAAGCAGGGAGTTACTAAACAGTGGCACAAAGCTTCAGTTAGAAAGACAAGTTCTAGGGATCCTTTGTCCAACATTGTACCTACAATAATGTGCTGTAACCTTAAAACTTTGTTAAGAGGGTAAATCTCACGTTAAGGGTGTAAGACTGGAAGACGCCGCACCACACGACACAGATCACCAAAGAGTTTTCCACTTTATTACAAAAGGCTGTGTGTTTATATAGGTCTAAGGAGAGGTCGCAGGGCTGAGGTAGATAACAGGTCGCCCGTTTATTGGCAAGCTCTTCCATATGTCAGTTCCGGAGCCCAAGAAGTTAATTCTAATTGGGGCTAAGGCTTCCCACCAGCAGGGTTTGAACATTGGCGCCGGCGGGAACGTTTCACGCCAGTGAAAGAAACAAAGAGGAGAAAGGGGGTTGTTAGATGCCATGTTGGGGTTTTTCTCTGGGGTACTGCTGCCGTTATATGTTTTCCCACCAAAGGGTATTCACCACAATGAAGTAAAATTTATTTAAATGAAATAAAGACAGACTTTTTATTAAAATAATTTCTGTTCTCTCTATTGCTCCATGATCTTATGGTATTCTTCATAGATCGTATCCCTATCTAAAATGATATCATTGGTTTGTTTGTTTTTTTTTTTTTTTAGAATTATTCTATTTCACTTCGCATGATAGTCATCAGTTCCATCCATTTACCAGCAAATGCCATAATTTCCTTCTTCTTTATGGCTGAGTAATAATCCATTGGAGATATATATATATATATATATATATATATATATATATCACGTTTTCTTTATCCATTCATAAAGTGATATTACCATTGAGTGTAATGGCACATGTCTGTAATCCCTGCAATTTGGGAAGCTGAGGCAGGAGGATTGTAAGCTTGAGGTCAGCCTCAGCAACTTAATGAGCACCCTGAGCAACTTAGTCCCTATCTCAAAACAAGAAATAAAAAGGGCTTGAGATTTAGCTCAGTGGAAAAGCACCCCTGTGCTCAATCACCAGTACCAGAAAAATAAAATGATGTTTTTGCTTACTTCTTGATGACCTTGTTCCACCCTCTGGAACTGTGCTGCCCCACTGAGAAGCCACTAAACACATGTGGCTATTGAGCACTTGATATGTGGCTAGTCCTAACTGAGATGTGCGATTGGTGAAAATGCATATAGGATTTTCAAGACTAGATAATGAAAAAAAATGCAAAAGGTCTCATTCATAAATATTTTGATGTATTCAGCAAAATGCAATATAATATTAAAATTACCATTTTTCCCCCTTTATACTTGGTTTCATTTTCTGGATTTCAGTTACCTGAAGTCAATTACAGTCTAAAAATATTAAATGGAAAAGTCCACAAATAAAAAGTTCAAAAGTTATAAATAACTTTTATTAGAGTAGATTATTATAATTGTCCTATTTTATTGCTAGTTATTGTTGTTAACTTCTTACTTAAGACTATTTCATAAATTAAACTATATCATATATATATATGTGTGTGTGTGTGTGTGTGTGTGTGTTTATAAAAATATGGAGTTTATATAGGGCTTAATACTATTCACATCAAAGGAATGTCTTAGAATGTATCCCCTGGGGTCAAGGGGGAACACTGTGTATATATTTACATTTAGAACTATGGTTAGGATTCATACTAGATATTCAATTCCAAAGTTGCTGATTGAGTTAATAAATTGTCTTTAAAAATAGAATCATTAGCTTGGTTGGTCTTAGAAAAACTAATTCTTATCTTTCCTCAAGGCATACAGGAAAGCTGACATTTGTTCAGAGCAAATTCAAAGAAAATTGAAAGATCATGCCCATGGATGTTGATTTGTGATCATTGAGATAAACCACTTTCAGATAGGGGAAAAGCCAGTTCAAATTACTAAATCTCCATCTTATTGGAAATGCACCACTATTCTATATAGAAAGAAGAAATAACCTGCCAAATAAACTGAGACACACCATTGATGGTCAGCTGTCATCCAGGCTCAGACATGTTGAAAGGCGAAGGAAATGTGTGTCGTAGAATGAGAACGGAAGGTGATGATCAGCCCGGACCCGTGCGGGCCATGCATGTGGAGATGAGGTTTTCACCCTCGCGTCCTCCTCATCACTCCCTTCACTTCATCCTGGTTGGAGGAGGGTCTTTTCTAAGACATGATCCGAAGCCAAGACTGTTATCACAGTAGCTCTGAGAGGCATTAGGATTGTTCCATTCTGAAGAATCTGAAACATGTCATTGTAGTCCTGTGACAGAAAGTGAGGAATCTCATGCATCCTTCCAGGGAAAATCCTAGACATGTCAGGCATGGAACCAAGAGCTAGCGACACCAGAGAGAGAAGGGACTCCCTGAGGCCCTTCAGGGAATGAAGCAATGGAAGCTTCTGCCAGAGGAAGCAATGTCTAGGGACATGGTTTGGGCCCGAGTGCTTGTGGCAAAATGGTAAGAAACTGTTTTCTTGCAATAAGTTATACCTGTACCCTTCCAGAGGTTGAGTATGAACCACACAGACTAAGAGAGATGTTGACAAACGGGAGAAGACCTAGATCAATAATTTTTAAGCGTCATTTGCAAACCATGAGCTCTACCCAGTTCTTCACCACTGGGGTCACAGGGGGCAGGGAACATTAGAGCAAGAAGGCCCTGGAGCTCCATCGAAGCTCCTCTTCTATCAGTTTTCTCTATTTGGCTTCCACAGAGGTTTTTCTATGAACCCAAATTGTGATACCCCCTCACTCACTCATAGGCCTATTTTCCTATCATCTGAGTTAGTCATTAGAAGTTAATAGGCTGCAGTTGGATGTAGTGGTAAATGCCCATAATCCCAGCTACTTTGGAGCTGAGACAGGAGGATCACACATTTGAGGTTAGCAATTTAGCAAAGCCCTGCCCCCCCCCCAAAAAAAAAAGGTTGGGGATGTAGCTCAGTGGTAGAGTGCTTGCCTAACCTGTGCCAGACCCTGGATTCAATCTCTAGCACCATACACACGTGAGTGTGTGTGCGGGCACACACACACACACACACACACACACACACACTGGATAGGCTATAGTAGGAACTGACATTTAAGGCTGCAGATGTGGCTCAGTGATAGAGTGCTTGCCTAGCACATGTGAGGCAATGGGTTTGATCCTCGGCACCACATAAAAATAAAGAAATAAAGGAATTGTGTCCATTTACAACTAAAAAAAAAATTAACTCACATTTATGACTAGATCTCACCCTCATCACTAGACAATTGCCTACTTTGAGGGTTCCATGAATTCGGAGCTCCGGCCTCATGACTCTCCTACTCTCTGATCTCTCCCAAACATTCTGCTTCTGTGTAAGATTTAGTTTTCTATCTATAGTCTACTTGGCTGGAATAATTTTGAAAACCACCAGTCTGAAACAGTGGTTTTAAAACATGGTCAACCATTGTTAGAACTTGATAACACAACATCATCGGCATGACAATCCACGTTCTTGGTTCCCAGACCTGTTCTGTCAGACTCTCAACCTGTTGGCCAATGGTAAAGCTGACCCGCGGATGAGCCGACCATCACTAAGAGTTCTAGTGGTAGCTACATGGTCAGATTATCTTCTGCAAAGTCAATGGAAGTCCCTTTATTGGGAGTTACTTTGAATTGGAAAGAAAAAAAAAAAACCCTTTAATATTACTTCCAAAGCTATGACTAGAATTGACGTTCGAATTTCTCCACCTAATTTTCTGCCTTTGCACTCGTGGGCTCTGACAGTGGGGGTCTAGGCACTCAGTGGAGTATTAACTATCCCAGGAATATTTCTAGTACTTTAACGGGAATGAGATTTCTTCATGGTAATTATGCATTCGTTCTGATATATTTCCCAGACAGAAGAAATCAATATAACCAATTAAGGGAAGAAAAGAAACAATGACAGCATGATTCAAATTCATCTTTCAGTTGAGAAGATAATAAATTCTTACATTTGAATATGGAATACCTATGGATATATTATCCACCTGATAATGAAACTTAATTAGCAGGAGCCCACACAGTGGGAGTCTGTGCTGTGCAGCTTCCTCCGTCTCTACCACGTTTGCTGCCTCCTCACTCAGCACCAGGGATAGAATGCATAACTCTAGGACTGAACACCTCAGTCCCTGGCCCCCTGCCTCTCCCAACCGTGGGATCTAATTACACAGCCTTGGTCTCGCCCTATTGCTGAGCCCATCCTGACCAATGCGGGCCCACATCTCTTCCTTCCTCCAACAGATATTCACTGAGCCCTTGATTTAAAAACCTGCCCTGTATTATGTGATGGAAACGGAAATGTGAAGGAGACATCTCTACCCCTTCAGGTAGAGGGGCAAATAGGGCATTCTAACAATCATGTTTCTATAAATCCAGTATCTAATTATGAGTTCTCCTTGGCATCAATCTTTCCATAATTCCAACCACACATGCCCAAGCCATTCAATGGAACTTCTGCCTCCATTCCTCAATGGTCCCCAGTTTCTATGCTGGGATTATAGACCTGTTTGAGCCCCATCTTCCTTTGTTGAACTCCTACTAAAAGATCCCTCTTTATTTTCCTGATGCCAAACTTTATATGAGGATGGAACTTTCTCATGTAAAGAGAAAGGGCTTCTTGCTTTCTCTTCCTCCATAACCTCCGTGCTCGTCTCCTGTCTGATTTTGATAAAAGCGAGGTTTCCCAAATCTCACCAACATATGGGTATAGATGGAATCATAGTCACTTGATAACATACTTTTGGCGTCACTTACTGCTATCCATATGGGTTCCAACATGTGTTACAGAGTTTGAATCAGTTTCATTTTTTGTTCTATAACAAAATACCTGAGGCTGGGTACTTTATAAGGAAAAGAGGTTTGTTTAGCCCATAGTCCGAAAGTCCAAGATCAGGCACCCTCTTCTATTTGGCCTCTGATGTGGGTCCCTCTGGCTGTGATAGAGAAATGGAAAGGGAAAGGCCATGTGCAGAAAGGGACAGGTACCTGAGGTAGCTTCACTTTGTAACAACCAGTTCAAATGTGAACTAACTCCACTTCACAAGACCTCTCACCATTAACCCTTTCTGAGGGTGAGGCCCCATTGACCTAATAACAGCACCGGGGCCCACCTCTTGAAGATTCTACCACCTCAATATGAGCACACTGGGAACCAAGCCTTGAGTACATGAACCTATGGGGGACACTCAAAACATGTCCAAACCAGAGCAGAGCTTTTAACATTTTCCCATACGTGCTAATAATTGCTACATCTGGAGGCGATAGAGGAAGCGGACTCAATTCCGTCCTCACAATTGCCCCTGTTCTATTTTCAGCAAAAGTTTTCCCCAGAAATTATATCCCATCTGATTCAAATGTATATGTCAAGATCATTGTACTGTCATGTGTAACTAATTAAAACAAATTAAAAAATTATTTAAAAAATAAATAAATGATATGGGCAAAGAAAGAGAGATTAAGATTTCATATATATTTTTTTTAAAAAAAGTTTTCCCCAGGGTCACATGCCTGCCTATTTCCTCCTATAGGTCAGATTCTCCATCCTGACCACTCACAAACACTGCCCTGTACTGTTACCAACCTGCCACATGTGCTGAGGCTCCTAGGCCCTCTGAACATCCTCACTGCTTCAGGCTCCTCAGGACATTGACACTGCTTCAAGTCAAGTTCTGAGGGTTTGAACTTTGCCCCCACCCCCTGAAAACAATGTTGAAGCCCTAACCCTTGGTATCTCAGAATGTGACCTTATCTGGAAATGGAGTTGTCACAAGTGTAAATGGTTAGGATGAAGTCATGCTGTGGTAGGGTGGGTGCCTCATCCAATAGAACTGGGGTCACTATAAGAAGAG
Source organism: Marmota marmota marmota (assembly GCF_001458135.2). NCBI lineage: Eukaryota > Metazoa > Chordata > Mammalia > Rodentia > Sciuridae > Marmota > Marmota marmota. The sequence goes on along the minus strand of NW_026000242.1, from coordinate 3,062,462 downwards.
GGAACCACGGACACAAATGCACAGGTGGAAGAGGACATGAAGACACACAGGGAGAATGCCACACGGTGACAAAGATGAAGTTATAACAGCTCCAACTCAAGGAGCCCCTGCAACTACTGGGAGCAAGAAAACCCCAAGGAAGGATTTTCCCCTGTGGGTTTCACTGGGATCGTGGCCCTGAGAACACGTTAATTTTGGACTGCTCACTCCCAGGGCTATAAGACAAAACATTTCTGTTGTTTTAAACCACCCAGCTTGCGGCTACAGCAGCCATATTGCCCTCCTGGCTGTCTCTCAGGCGACACAGAGGAAGGAGTGTGGAGACGGCAGCCCTGCCATGCTCTGAAACTTTGCAACAGCCTGCAGTCCTTCTGACCCTACATCTATCCCACAGCCTCCTGACCCTCACCCCTGCTCATTCCCTTTCCCATTCGATTTGACAACAGCAAAGACTTTCAGTCTTCCTGGCTCGTATCTTTCTGAGGACATAAAGTAAAGCAACTGCTTCTGTGTACAAGATTTGTTCTTAACAACCTCAGGTTGTAGGCTGCTTGGAGAAAAAAAAAAAAACAGATAAGGTGCCATTAATCATATTCCAAGATAATAGATGTTCACTCTCTAAAGTACATTTACTTTTCAGCTGTTAATCTACCAGTAGTGCTGATCCATGCCTCCTTCCTCACCTTGTGAAAATAGATAAGGAGATAGACGATTGCTTCAGGACTGAACAAAATTAATTTACCTACAGGGGAAATGGACCTAACACCATAGCTTCAGTGAACAGATTACAATGGAGTAATAAGTCCAAAAGCTCAGAAAAGTTAAAATTCTCTGTTGCAAGTTTAGAAAATATCTCAAGATGGCTTTAAAAAAAATTATCTTGAAAACAAAAATAGGGTGTGTCCAGAGGCAAGGACCAGAGGAAGGGGACCAGACGCAGAGGTGAGAAACACTGGTTTTCTTGGGGAAAATGAATCCCAGGTGCACACATTGCAGGCTCAGCCATTAACCTTCTCTCAGCCAATTCCCAAGTCCTGGGAAGGGATTCCGATTGGCCCAAAGGGTCCAGCTCTGCACCAGAGGCTACAGAGAGTGGGTTGAGGAGAGCAGCGGGCAGCAGCACAAAGCTGAAATGGGGCTGTACGTGGCAGCATCAGGGAAAACAGACCAGCTAGGCCAACAGCACTAAAGGTCGATTCCACCACAAAGCTCTAACAAGCTCCTCTAATGAGCCACACGGACAGGATAGTAGTGTCAAGATGACACTGGAAACAGGCCAGGTAATCAGCTCCTCCCTTGCTCTCTGTAGGACTCCGGCATAGAATTAGGGCCCAGATCCCAGAGACCAACACCATGCTTACCTGGAATTGCCCTCTGCTGGCCGCTCTCACTTTTGGCATCAGTTCTCTGTCATGGACCCCTCGGTCCTTTAAATAAGCAGGTCCTATTAAAGCCAAAAGGCTCAGAGCAAAAGAAAAAGGATCACGTAAAGCATGGAGAGTGGGCCCTGCAACTAGAGCTGACAGAGTTGTGTTAAAGGGAGGAAATGGTTCTTCTAACACAGAGGACCATTACTTAAAGGAGTGGGTTAATTGCCAAATGCTTCCTCCCCACTTTCTTCTAAAGAACACAGTGTTGGGTGTGAGAATGCAAGTTAGTGTGTGAAATGATCTGGGTTCAAGTCCTGGCCCAGCGTTAACGTGAAGACCTGGGCAGGTGACTGGTCTCCCTGAACCACAGTTTCCCACCTGTGACAGGGCTATACAGTACCCTCCCCACAGAGCTCTTAAGAAAAAAATGAGATCATGCTTGACAACTGCCTGGCACAGTGTCTGCTCAGTACTGAGTGTCACAGCCATTTTTGCCATGGTATCCTGTGTCTTATCAGCTCCTCCTCTATGCTTTTCTTCTCTGGTTTCATTTTCTGAGGGTGGAGAAGACATCCCAGAACACAAATCCTCATGGTCAAGTGTCAACATGATAGAAGATGCTCCCCGACTCCATCAGGGTGAGGAGACACTGGGAATGCTGAGTGGTCCTACAGTCTGTGTCTCCAGCCTCTTTGCAGCTGAGCTAGGTATGTATACAGGGTTGGGGACGAAGTTTGGGATGCTTTGGAGACAAAACAGAGGAAAGCAAAATATTATTAGCACTCTAGTAAATCAATCACAGATGGCCTTCAAAAATTAACCCAAAAGCAGAATGCTCATTTTCAGAAAATGCCTGCCTTCTTAAAATAATCTGGAAGAGTCCCAAGAACATCTCCCATGTAAGTGATCCAATATACACTGCTTCAGCTGGAGATTTGAAGACAAAAATTAAAAGAAGGAGTCTTTGTTCTTTCTGCTTTCACTGCTCCCATCTGACAGTCAATAGGAGAATAGCATACAACGACTCCATTGGAGATGGACCAGGGGCTTTGTCTCCCACCTGGAAAAGGGGCCAGGCCACACAGAGCTGAGCTTCTCCGCAAGAAGGTGTAGACAAGAGGACTCGTCTTGTGGGTCCAGGATGCCAGCGCCAGCCACAGGCACCTGCTCTGCCTTCCTGATCCTGCCTCCCGGAACTAGCGGCCACTTTCCACTGAAGCGTTGTTTATGGTGTAATTAATGAAAGGTAATGGCCCTTGCAGATACTTTATCAGGGAGCCCCAAATTTAAACTCAAGCTGTTGATTAAGATGGGCTCTTCTCTTCCACTCTTAATCACCCAGCTCTGTAAAACATTTTTAAAGCTCACGGGGCCTCCGAGAATATCCTGGGTTATTAATCCCAGCATCAGCACTGTCTTCTAACCAGGATTCCTACAAACACACACACACACACACACACACACACACACACACAGAAATAGACACATAGACACACACACAGAGGCACACATAGACACAGATACACAGACACACACACAGACACACACACATACACACATAGACACACAGACATACACAGGCACACACACACACAGACATGCACAGACACCCACACAGACACACACACACTGGTAAGGGAAGCTATGAATTTTCCTCTTTAGACTTATTACTGCTTTCTCTTAAAGGAAAAATCTCAGCCAAGAGATCCTGGCTGGGTAATCAGAGCCCCAAGCACTGCTTCTGCTCAGAACCTTCAATACATGGTTAAAAATCACGGCTAATGCTTCACGGACATAAATATTTCAAAGCCACTTGCTTTCTGGCCTGCCAGATGGTTGCACTTCACACTTCCAACTGTGTCAGACTCCAAAAAACCCAGTGACTCGAATTTTGTGGTGGGGTTTATGATCCTGGAATGGGGGCTAGGGAGGCTGATGGGTAATATTGCAAGGGTTTTTCCAAATTAAAAAACATATTTTTTAATGGAGTGAGTCCCACCTGCTTTGCTTGAGGAGCACAGCCTAGTTCTATGAATATTGTATACAGGTAATCCTGCAGCAGAAATTCCTATTTGCCAACAGAGCAGCCACTGTTCTTCTACTTATATTCACCCCACCCACGCAGCCTCCACGGCCTCCAGTCCTGTAACAGTTTAGTCAGCCCTGTCTTCCCTTGCCTGTTGCAGGGACAGACTCAGAGAACACTGACCTCAAGACGGGTCCCTACTCCTAGAACCTGCCCCCGCTCACAGGTTAGACTCAGATTTACTCGAAGGCCCATCAGAATGGAGAGGCAGAGTCCTCTGCATCCACCTGGATGCATAATCTTCACTTCTCTTAGGTTCTTTCTGTTTTTCAGGCCTTAAGCCAAAAAGGGCATCAGGATAGTAGTAAGTGAAGTCTCTGTTGCCTCATGTTTATTAGCAGTAGTATTGTTAATATTCCATAAGTGATTTCTAGTCTTTAAGGAAGAATTCAAAAACTAATAAAGAAGCCAAAAGTCAACACACATGCGCATGCACACACCACTTTGAATCACACAATACTGAACAGACCTCTTCTAACCTTTCTGTGCATATTCTTCTGGGCTTTCTCCCTGTGTAACTACATACATACAGTCAGTTCTGCATCTGTGGATTCAACCAATTATCCAAATATTTGAGGGGAAAAAAGCCCACATCTGTACTGAGCAAGTACAGACTATTTTCTTGTCATTATTATCTACACAATACAGTATAATAACTATTTACATAGCATTTTCATTGTTTTAGGTTTTATAAGTAATCTGGGGATGATCTAAAGCATAGGAGAGGTTGTGGGTAGGTGGGTGAGTTCTATATAAATACTTCACCATCCTATGAGGATTTTGGTGTCCTTGGGGTCCTAGAATCAATCCACATAGAAATCAAGGGTCAGTTCTATATGTATTAATAATGCGTTTCATGACACCTGGTTCATATTATACCTACAGTCTTGATGTAGCAATATATTGTGGGCACATCTTTCCAAGACTTACAGTCCCTTCTGAACTCACGTGCAAACACACAGAGCATCAGGATGATGTGCAAATAGAAGGAATTTCTTCCCCCAAAGATGCCCACAGATGTCATGAAGTTTGGTGTCATGTGTGAGTTTAACTAACAAGAACAAGCAGATGATTTTCTTCCCTGGACTTTGTGGGTGCCTCAGTTATGAGAATCTGCTAGGAAGGGGAGACTGGCAACCCCCACCACAGGCAGCATGAGAAAAGGCTGAGCTCAGGCACTGCACCCTCATGAGAACAGGGAAGATGGATACTAATGCTCCAGGAGGGTCAATTATGGGCATGATTCCAGAGCTCAGATCCTTGTTCTTACCTATCCTTAGATAAAGCCTGAGGTTCAGCACAAAAACATAAAAACATCATAAAACTTAAAAACATCAGTGGCATTGAGGATGCTGCCTCTTTCTAATTAGCATGAGAAATGTCATGTCTTTGGCAGCCTCACGGCCCCTCCATGAAACCAGGGAGGGAATTTCAGCAGCTGGGAGCCTCCTGCAACCCCAACAACCAGGCTTTTCCCTAATCCATGGGAGTTGCCACTCTCCTTGTATTCTCTGCCAACAAGCCTGGCAAACAAGTTGCTCTCAGAAATCACTGCCTCTACACAGACTTCTCCAGGACAACTCCCTGCCTGTCAGGCAACCTGAGCCACAGGGGTTCCCTCAATGCACCAACAAGTCCCCTAAACTCTAGTGACCTGCAGTAGCCTTGTACAGCAACTGCAATGTCCACAAGCTACACAGGCAACCTAACACAGCACACTAGCTGTTCCCCACAAGCAGGGGACACAAATAAGAGGAGCTGGACATCCTCGGCCATGCATTATTCATCCAGTGTTCATTAGTACCCTGGTACTGCAGTGAACAGGGCTCCCTCCAGTCTGCTTGCCACTGAACGGGTGACTGAGACAGCTGTCACTCCTGAGGAGGGGCTCCCGGTTAGTTTACCCTCAGGTCTTAATTTAGCCCCTATCTCCCTCCTCCTAATCATTCCACTCAATCCTTGGAAAACCCCAAAGCAAATCACCTTCTGCGCACACACTGCAGCCCAAGGAAGCATCTGTATGAACTCACCATCTGCAACTGCCCTGCCCGGCCGGCTCCCACCTACATACCTTCCTCTAGTTCTCTTTATCTGATTAAATTCTCCACCCAAACTCACTGGTCCAGGGGAGAAACCTAGGATTTCATGAAGCCCTCCATTCACTCTTCTCTTTTGTGTTTTTAATCTGCCACCAAATCTGGTTTGTATAACTCTTTAGAAGTTGCTATTTTTAAAAGTTAGATGAGTCTGCCTCTTCTTCCTAAGCCCAGCTCTTTGCTGGTTTTGACCTAAATGCAGTTGATTGTGACAGATGGAGTTTATCTGTCTTGTACAGCCTCTGTTCCTTCTTTTGGTAACTGTACCAGCTTGTTTTGTCCAAAAATGTCTTTTACCATTACATGTGATCCTAGGGAAACTATTGGTCAAGGTGTGCCCAGTGCTCCAGTCCACAGGGGCCTGGACAATGCTGGTGCCCAACATCCTGGTCCACAGGGAGATACGTTCATGCAGAGCCAATCAGAGAGCTGCCATGAAATTTAATATAAGGATTCTGAGACACAGACTCCCTTTTACTTCTGAAGCACGAGCTATAAGGACAGAGGCGTGACATGATCTGTCTACCATGAGAGAGAATGTAAAACATAAAGGAAATAGAAAACCCTCAGTCAGGAGATGGAGAGACACCCGAGGATCTTGTTCAAACTTCTGGATCCAGCTGTGCCTGAAACCTTTGCCCTCTTTTTTTCATGGCTTTGTCTCTGTTTCTACCTGCATCTTCATCTCTCTATCTATAAATTTAGCTGAATCTACTTTGAGTTGATTTTTGTGAATTTTAAGTGGTGTGTTTTGAGTGGTATACCTCTAGATGGTTTCTGTGTTTCTGGTCTCACTCTTACTTCTTTCAATCTGTTCTCCTCAACTATAACACAGTGAAACTTTACAAAACACATTAAGATGTAGGAAATACAAATGTGACCATTATTTCCCTGTCTACAAAACATCAGTGACTCAACATGATCTATGAGATGAGGCACGAATTCCTTATTATGATACGTTGAGCTCCCGTTGGTCTGATCGCTATTTCACCATTCTTACTTTTAACTGGTACCTCTCTTGTCCCCTTTATACTCCTAAACACATTATACTCTACACTTCAGCTTTATAAAAATACTTGTCATTTCTTTACCTCATGATTTACACACGATTTTCCCCTGTCCTTGCTTCTCATCTGCCAGGTAAAGTCATACCCATCCTTCACAACACAGTCAAGAGATAAAGTGGTCAAGGTGGAGTTGACTGACCTCTCTTTTAAGCCCCCCTTCATCTTGTACATACCTTTATTATAGTCTATGCAATTGGTTATTTCCATCACAATCTCCACTATAGGACTAAAAGCTTATTGGGAATGAGGCTCAAAGTCAACTCTGAGTTTATAGTGCTTAGCACAGTGCCAGGCATATAATAAGTATACTGTGAATGTTTGATAAGTGAATAATTTAAAAAACAAATCAAAGCCAGCTAGTGAGCATACCCTAAAGACAGCATTGTTCAGGGGGTTATATCAACAATCACATTTAAATACATCGGGGACAAGCAGGCCCTGCTATTTTCCTGCTTAACCTTCTTTCTCCATCCCTCTCTCCATCTTGTCCCTGTGCCGTCTCCAACTGGAAGGCATTGGAGAGGAATAACCAATAAAGCAAAATTAAAGTGTATCTTCCAGATACTCAGAACACTTCCTAAAATCACTTTTCTCAGTAAGGGAAGACTGGCACCGAGACAGTGTCCATCGAACCCTGGCTCCATGAAGACCAGGACTGTTTATGTCTTCTTCATGATGGTGTACCCAGGCATTTAGAAGACAAGACACCTATCAAACATTTACTACATGACTGAAAGACTGACTGTCCACCCACAGCTTGACTGTACCAATTTGTCATCACAGAACAGCCAGGTGTGGAAATGATCAACAAAGAACAGCAACAGTTTGACTGTACCAATACATCATCCAAGCCTGCCCAGACACAAAAGACTGTTTCTAAAACCTGTTGACAACAATTGATTAGTGACAGGACTTTGCCATTTCTCAGGCACAGCTGAGCTGAGTACCCAGCCATGAACTGCAGCCTTATCTGCCACAATCTTATGGGTCAGGTCATCCATGAGACCTAACTTCTTTTACATTTTCCGGTGACAACACTTAAAGATTGATTAAGGAGGTTGTTGGCATTCAGAGTCATCTGAAACTAGGGAGGCTAGGGGCTGGGGTTGTGACTCAGTGGCAGAGCGCTTGCCTCGCACATGTGAGGCACTGGGTTCTATCCTCAGCACCAAATTAAAAAAAAATAAACAAAATAAAGATATTTGTGTCCATGTATAACTAAAAAATATTTTTTTAAAAAGTGGGGGTGGGGGGAGTCCAGTTGTCCATTCTAACCAGACACCAGTGGAAAAGGGTCAATTTTGAGATGAGTATTATATTATTCACTGACCTTGAAGGTCCTGAAGGAACTTATACAAAGTTGGAGCACGTCAAAAGAGAAAGAGCAAGGAAATGAAATTATTAGAAACTAACTTCACAAAATCACTAAATTGAGGATTAATAATAAAGGTTAAACTTAGTGAGAGGATGGCTCCTTTCTCTTCTCTGTCACCAAGGGATAGTGCCTATGGCATGAGGGAGAACCAAGGCCCTCAGGGGTGCAGGAGAAGAATGAAACAATGAGGCAATTCATGATTAAGTCATTATTAAAGCTCACTCCATCAACACCTCTTCAAGACCACGAAGCAGGGAGGAGTCGGCGCACCAGGAACCCGAGGAGGAAGGAGACGCACTAGAAGGTGGGGGGGGGGGGACACAGGGCTGAGAGTCCAGGGACATCATGCTGGTGAGGGCACCAAGCTGGACCCACAATGACTGGGAAAGGTCCTGGAAAGGATGGCTCCCGTAGACAGTTCTGGAGAAAGTTACAGTGAGTGGGATTATGCAGACCAAAATAGCCTCTCACAAGGAAGGAGGGAGACGAGAAAGAGCCTTTGCAACCATTTGAACTTGGTGGTTGAGTCTGAGCTCTTCCACTTACAAGCTTTTACATTGTGCAAGACCATTCTTGGACTTCTTCATCCGTGACACTACTAGTGCCTTCCTCCTATTGGGAGGATTAGGTGAGATGATTCATAAGAAGCACTGAGCTCTGTGTCTGACAGATAGCAAAAATTTACTAATTTTTAATATCACTTTTCTCTTTATTTGTACTAGCAACTTGGAATTGACACTGAGTAGGCTCAATACTTTAGCAGGGACCATAGCCCAAAATAAGGAACACCTACCTATTCTTTGTTCAGTGAAACTTGCTGAGTATTTTCCAAGCAAATTGCCAAGAACTTGGACAAACAGTTGGTTACACACCCAGTCACACCCTCCCATGGGAATCAATTCAGAGGACCTGATGAGGCACCTGATTCAAAGAACAACTCAGGATTATGAACAGTGACACCCAGGTCTCGGGGAGCTGAGCTCAGCTCTGCTGTGCACATGTCACTCAGAGGTGTAACCACAGATCAGCATGCTACAGGGACTGCTGACTGCATCCTAAAGACACATGCTGGAGTCATATTCTACTGAGTTCCTGTTGGGGTTTTACATTCTACTGACATAAGGACCATTATGTCATTACTAGGGGAAGCTCATCTAAGAGAAGCTAACAAGATTTTGGAATATATGGAGCTTTATTGAAACTCCTCTGGAAAAAAAATGCAAGAGACATTTAGATTGCTTCCCTTTGCAGATGCCAAGGTCTGTGCAGAGGGAATGATCTGACTCCATAGCTGGGAGATATGATCCACACATGAGCCTGGGTTGAGAGAGGAACATGTGGGGGAGGGCATGCATGTACGACCTGTGGTTGCTAAGATGTAGGGCAGTTCCCAGGGTAGGGCATGGGATCCACATGTGGCTAGGAAGTTCTTTCCTCTCTGCTGTACAATATTCCTTAACAGAAGTTTTTATGCACCTCATCATCGTTTCCACACCTGGCTGACCAGGACTATCATCTGGGGAGCTTTTTGAAGATGTAAATTTCTGTGTCCACCCCCAGACTTGCTGATTAAACAGGCTTGTGGGTGTGTATTATCAAAAAGCTCTTTGGCTATTCCATTGCATAGCTAGGCTGGGTGACATTGGTAGACAATTATTCAGACAGCAGGTGAGGAGGCGACAGCCAGCTGTACAGAAGAGGGAGGAAGCAGAGGCCCACAGGCCAGGGCAGAACCAAGGCCATTTGTGCAGGGTGTCATCGCTTCATCTCCAGCAAGAGTGAAACCCATTGATTATTGCTCTTACCATGGACTCCCCTTGACAGCGATGTTACAGAGGAAATTCAACTGTCTGAGATTCTAAAATTCAAAGATGGGATTGATAAAGTTGGGATTGCTCAAACAATCTACCATCTTTTATTTTAAGAAAATGTCTCAGCTACCAGAAAATTAGTGGAATAAGGACATGTATCCTTTTTTTCTTTTTGTCACATCCTCACTCAGAAAAAGGATCAATGCTGAACATCACTAACCAGGGCTCTGGCTGCTACATTCTGAAACCCAGCAGTCCTTTCTATGGGCTGCTTCCAGCTAGTGACTAAGCAGGACAACAAGATAGACCCCTCCTGGGAGACACAGCCCTCTGACAGTGTTGATTAAGGACTCCCCGGGGCTCCTCCCAGGCCTTCCATAGACTGCATGGACTTCTGGGATGTAGTCTCCAACTTCCTACCACTGGTCAGATTTACCTCTAGATTTCAGCAGTCCATCCCGCCTCCTCCCCCACTTTCTTTCCTAGTCATTTCTCTTAATAAAGTCCTGGCATGTTTAATCTTGTCTGGGCACCTGCTTCTTGGGAGGCATGGACCAGCACAGGCACTTTGCAATGGCAGCAGTTCTGAGACCTCAGAGGTCTCCCAGAGGCTCTCAGGAGCTTTCAGACCTGTGGCCTTTGAGGGTTGAGGCCTTGGGTTTTCGGGAAACTTCTGGCAAAAGGGACCCAGGTGAGGTCCAGAAGAAAGAAGCTGAGATCAGATACTGAGGGCTGAATCTGCACAGCCAACTCAAGAGTTAGGGATACGAAAGTCTTTGCTTTCTTCTTATTTATTCATTACGATGTAGTCGGAATGACACCTCTTTTACAGATAATGAAATGGAGGCTCAGAGAAGTTGAATAACTTGCTCAATTTCATTCAGTTCACATGGGGCAAAGCCAGGATATTTCCAAGCTGATATTTCCTTCACCTATTCCATAATGATTGTTCAGAAAAGCTAACAGCATGATAGTTAAGAGCATGAAATTGGATTCAGACCACCTCAGTTTCCTCATGTTTAAAGTAAGGAGACTGTACCTACCCCAGAAAGTGGTTATGAAGATTAAGTCAGTTAATATTGTTAAGAGCTTGCAGTAGAAGTGGCAGAGGTAGTTTGAACAGCTGTAACCTGGATTCCCTTTGTGTGTATCAATTAGGAAGTTGAGAATGCAGGAAGGAGTTAGAAGAGTCATAGATTCCAACTGTAAGCATATACAATATAAACATCCTATTTGGCTGAAGTGCAGGCTACCTGGTGGAGAAGCAAGGAGAGGAAGATAATATTGGGTACCAGGTTTTGACTTCACCTACCTAAGACCATCTCTCCTGAAGGGCTGGTAAGGCACGGCGTGGGGTGAGGGGCAAAATAGCATGCAAAGAACATCCTAATGTTTGCTGAAGCCAGGGGATCTCTTATCAATGGTGCAGGGGGAAAGGGATCACCCAGTGTGGGGAGTCTAGAAGAAGTCAAAGGAGCCAAAGCTTAATTTGGACCGTCTAAACCTTCTCCTGATGTAATGTGGGGCAACCTAATGGACCAAATATAGCCTTTCTTCAGATTTCCTTAGAACCAAGGTTTTCCTTACAGGGAAAGAGATGTTTAGAAGTTATGTAGTTTTATTTTTTCCTTTTTTTTTTTTTTGGTACCTGGGATTGAACTCAGGGGCACTCAACCACTGAGCCGTATCCCCAGCCCTATTTTGTATTTTATTTAGAGACAGGGTCTCACTGAATTGCTTAGTGCCTTGCTTTTGCTGAGGCTGGATTTGAACTCACAATCCTCCTGCCTCAGTCTTCCGAGCCACTGGGATTACAGGCATGCACAACTGTACCCAGCCAAGCCATGTGGTTTTCTTAATATGACTTGACTGAAAATAAAGACTAGAAAACAATTAGAATGCAAATTATGCTTGTAGGAAACAGGACCTTGGGAAACAGGGACTTCCACAATCCTTTCTATCAATAAGAAAAGAGGGCAGGTTTTACAGTGAGGACATTCCCACCCTGTCTTAAGAATTTTACAGCAATGAGCTTTTGAGCTACAAACATCTGAATTAGTGGTGTATCAAAATACTCAGAGGTATTCTCATTCTGAGTCTCAGATGCTGCTGCCTTCTGGAGTAGGAAGAATACTGCTACAACTCAAGCAAATTCAGGCACATGAGCTGAGAATGAGTGTGCTGGCAAAGGGAGAGTCACCAGACAAGGTCAAGACTGGGGCCACCAGCTCCACTCAGTTCAGTGCAGAAAGAATTTAATGAACACTCGTTCCTGGACTGACCTCCATATGAGAATATAAAGAAAAAGATAGACATAGTCTTCACAGAGCCCATAGGCTTGCGCAGAGAGGCAGCCAGATATCCACATGTGGGTACGATGCATGCCATAATAAAAGCAATACAGCGCTTGAGCTCAACACTCCAGCCCTACCCAACCTCTTCTGATATTTTCAATAAGTCATCCCACATCTTACTCCCAGTCATCCCACATACTCATCTCTATGCCTGCTGTCCTCTTTTTCTTAGTTTGTCCAGCTAAACCCTCCTTCAGATTCCATGTTAAAAACGCACAGAGACTTCCCTGATCCATGGCACTAGGTGTCTCTGCTGCCATAAAGGAGTTAATACTCGGTAATGGATGTGGGACTGTTTTATTCACCATTGCATTCCCGGATCCCAGCCAACTGCTAGATTTAAGAAAGAGCTCAGTAAATGTGTAAACAAATGAACGAGGAACTGAACAGAATATAGGACTCTCTGTCTCTCTCTCTCTCTCTCTCTCTCAATGGTCCACAGTCCTATCTATCTATGCTAGTTACAGAAGTCCAATAAACCCTAGGTTGACTTGGCCAGATTGGTATCTCGAGAGATCAACTCCAGTGGGTAGGGGACAGCAGCAGAAAAGCTCAAGGAACCCTAAGTTTAAAGTTGAAAGAGCAGTGATACTACATCTGCAAGTCTATCACAGCAGCAGCATTACTGGGAACTGAGCCCAGCTTCTAAGAGGGGAGAGCCCATGAGAACAGGGTACAGCATCAAAGTTCAAGATGGGCACTAGTACCATGGGCAACTGGCACAAGGATAAGGATTGGGTAGGGAGAGTTCATAGAATTCACCTCAGTGCTGACTGCATCCAGCTCCTAGGAGTGATGTGCTGAAATGAGTTCTGAAGCAGATGGCGATCCTTCCTGGTGGAGTAGCATGGAGCAACTTGGTGGACTTGTGGACAAGGGACTCTTATGCAAGGGACTCTTATAGAAATGTCTTTCCACCAAAAACCTAATAAAGCTACTCTCCAAATGTATTTGCTATCTCTGCTGGTTGGGAGCTCAGAGGACGTTATTTTGTTAGCTCCCCGCTCTGGCAATCTCTGAACACAGGCTTAGCATATGGTAACTCAGTTGGGGTTCGTTCCCTCCCAACATCCTTAGGAACAGGATGATCTGAACCTGCTTGCTGCCAAATGGGTCTGGGAAAACAAGGGACTGAATGTGACAGGAGGCTCAATCACCAAGGTCTTTTCCAAAGATGCTTGCTCTGCCCTTCTCACCCGAGTTCACCTTAACTCCATAAGACCCAGGGCTACAATACCACCAGTGTGCCTCATTGGACAAGGAAATTCAACCCCCTCATTTGTAAGATAGTAACAACGATGTGTGTGTTCCTGGAGATCAATTGATGGTAAAATACTAGGCACAGTGCCTTTCATCCAGTAGGGACTCTGTTGACGGTAGTTAAGGCTGAACATAGCTGGCTAAAAAGGTACTTTGTCCTTGGGCTCCTGGTTCCTTTCATTGTGGGCCATCTTCCACCCCCTGGTGAACTCCCTTTCCCTGTTTCTCAAACGGCCTCTCCTTTCATGTTGCCAGAAGTTCCTTCTTCTCCAGTCCTGACCAGGTCTGCTGTTCCCACATCACCCTGTCCCCAGATCACCTCTTGCCCTTCTCCCTCTTCAGAATTCTGTACCTCATTGAATGATCTTAAGTGCTAGGACTCTGTGACTTCCCATCAAGGCCCAAGAGCATTTTAAATGAGGATTCTTGTTAATCCAAACAAAAGTCTGTTTCGTGGAATTGCAGGACTGACAACCTCTGGCAATAAATCAGAGCAAGTGAGCAAGCCGAGGCAGAGGCCTCTGCATGACCCCCTTTAATTGTACTGAGAGCGGAAGGCGCCATGGTTCCCAAACCTGCCTAAGCAGCTAATCATCTGGAGAACTCTTAGAGAAGCAGATCCCTGGCTCCACCCCAGACCTTCTTACCCTGTCCCCAGGGTGGATGAAAAAGACAAGGACCCAGTGACAACTTCCCTTTGAGAGCAAGGTTAAGCAGATCTGGGACTGCACCACCTGGAATTAAGAGGTGCCCTCCCTCCTTCCCAAGTGCTAGGGCTGCCAAGGTCCAGTGAGCACACACCTTGATTTTCAGAGAAGTCTATGGGCACCAACTTGTGTCCTGGTGTCGCGACCCCTCGCCAGCAAGGGAAAACACGACACAGGATTCTTCTTTCAGCAGTTTATTCAGGCCTTGATTCGAGTATCATCTTCTAGCGACCCGTGCCCGCCACGCCCAAGCACAGCCTAATAAAGCCTCCCGCATACCAATCCTAAGCTGCCACGTGGATCTTTCTCATAGGGTGGTAAGGGATTGCGCACCAATTCTCCATAAAAGGAGTTGTTTATCACAGGCCACAGTGGAAGCCGGCGCCATCTTCTAATGGCGGCCACGGTCTAATTAGAACGGCTCACCACATCCTGGCCATCATCTCTCCCTCCTGCTTCCTTGGAGATTTCCCACTGCTCTGGGATGGGGAAACATTGCCCCACAGCTCACCAGCACAGACTCTGTAGGCAGGTCTTACTAAATGCAATATAGCAAGTGTTACTGCCATAGTTTCACTGAATCATCAGAACTGTAAGAGGGTGTTATGACCATTACCTTCATTTACACATAAGGATACTGAAACCAAAGGAACTAAGTAACACACCTGAGGGTGTGCAGCTAGGAAGAGGCAGGAGGGGAATGGAGGATGATGGTTGTTAAGCCCAGTGTTTGCAGACCTGCATAAAAGACTCATGGAGGCCTTTGTACCCTAGACAACTGCCCCATTGTGCTTTGGAAATTCTACTCATCCTGCCCGCTCAGGGCTGGCAATGGATCAATAGCTTATAATCAGCAGCTTGGAGACTCTGATCCTAGCAATAGAATCCCAGCCCCATTCGCTGTAGGGACCCTTCAAGACAACCCAGTGAACCCCAGTTTCGGTCCTTCCAGGTTCCTGAAACATGCCTGCTGAAGGGGCTCCTTTGGGGCTCACAGGCAGCCAGGAGGCCACTTGCTCTCACCGTACAGTGGCTGGGGCTGTAATCCTCCAACACAGCCAGTGACTGAGAACCGAACAGTCTATATGAGCAGACAGTTATATTCCCTCCCATACCCTAGCCAACTTTGAACTATGAGTATAGGGTATTGATTTAACATCTGAGCAGAGCAGCCATCTCAAATGTTAACCACCATCTTATAAGTTCCACTTTCCTGTACTTCCTCTTACCCAAACTCCCACCCCCATTAGTGATCTACCCCATGGTACCATAACCCTAAGCCAATCTCAGAAGGACACAACCCCTTTGCTCTGGAAAGCCCCATGGTACCACCAGCCTCAGCCAATCCTATGCTATTCCCACCCGCCTGGTTCTGATGCAAGTACCCGAGCCTATCCCAAATCACCACAGCTACACCTCCCCACAAAAGCTCAACACCCAAACATCTTGGGGCCTCTCTCTCCTCTCTATAGAGCTCTTCTTTGTCAGCTCTGACAAATAAACTCTCGTGTGTATCTCTGCCTGGTCTCTGTTTTTCATTTCCTGCTTACCCATCTCTCATTCCTCACTTTCCCTTCAATGAGAAAGATCATAAGAAGGACGGAACATACCAATTATACTACTTAGATGGTGCTTCTTGACCCTGGATGCACTTTTGAATATCAAAAGACAAAATGACAACAAATTTAGTTATAGATCTAATTGGCTTTTATTTGTGCTTCATGAGTTGAGGTAGCCTCTATGCTAAGAAATAGAAGAGTGCTCCATCTGGGCAATAGCATAACAGTGAATTTTGTTTATTTATTTATTTTTGGTACTGGGAGTTGAAGCCAAGGGTGGTTTACCACTGAACTACATCTCAGTATTTTTATTTTATTTTATTTTTTATTTTGAGACAGGGTCTCTCTAAGTTGCTAAGGCTGGCCTCAAACTTACAATCCTCCTGTCTCAATCTTTCAAGTCACTGGGATTACAGGCATGAACCACTGAACCCAGTTATAATTGTAGATTTTGTAAGGTGGCGCTATGAAGACAGCAATAGGGGGAAAAGCCAATTGGTTAACATCAGGTTAGTTTATTCATAAGGGTTAAACAGAGGGGATTTGCTTATCTCATTGGCTAAAGCAGGCTTGTTTGAGGATTTGGCTATTATTTTTCGCTCCATTTCTCAGAAGGTAAAATAAACAACTTAGTTTTAGCTTGGTGGCATGGAATTTCAGTATGCACAGCTCCATTTGGTTTGGTCTGTTGGACCTAATTCAGGAGCTCAGTACAAACCAAGTTTCCATACCAGAGATAATCAACTTTCAAAGAGAAAAGGTTGATTTTGGCTCACATTTTTAGAGGTTTTGGTCCATGATCAGTTAGCCCCATTGTTTAGGCGCCTGTGGTGAGATAGCATATCATGATAAGAGCACCTGGTAGAGCAAAATCACTCACCTGATCATGAGCCAGGTAACAGAGGAGAGCTAGGAGGGAACAGGGTCCATAATCCTCCTCAAGGCCACACCCCCCAAAGACCTACAGACCTCCCATTAGGCCCCACCTTTTAAAGGTTCCACCACCTCCCAATAGTACCACCCTCAGGATGATGCCTCTAACATATGAGGCTTTGGGGACATTCAAGATCCAAACTATGGTTCCTATTATACATTTATTTAGCATGAATCACCTGCGAAGCAGTTTCAAAATATCAATGTCTGGGTCTTGCCGCCCACACTTTCTGATTTAACTGGATTGGACTAGGCCCAAAGACCCCACAGATTCTATGGTGCAGCCGGGTCTGAGCACCCAGGTTTAGAACACTGCTGCTGGTCTGATACTAAGAATATCTTGTAAACTTTTGAAGGAGGTTTTCTGGCCCCCTGAGAAATCTAAGTAGCTTTTTCCAAATGAGGGGGTGAGAACCACTTATTGTGAAAGAAGGCCGTTTGTCTTTCCCTTCCCCAGGGGGAACAGAGAATCCCTGTGGGCTAGAGTCTCATGAGAGCAGACACACTCCAGTGGAGACAAAAACTGTCTCTGCCTCAGCAGACATGGCTGAGAAGCCTGCATCAAAGGCCATTTCAATTAGACAGAAGAGTGAGTACAGAAAGAGTTGACACCAAGGACTGGATCATGTCATTTCTCCACCTGGAAGAATTAGCTTCGGACATCCCTGGAAGGGAGCTATCTCTAAAATCCTTAGGTTGAAGACTCTGTCGCTCTCCCTGTAACTCACTCCTCCACAATATTGGAGTCCAACAAATCTTTCTCACATCACACCAAATCCCCCCTACTGCAATTAAACTTCACTTTTCTAGTCCTTGTCGGAAACAAAAGACAGCTGTTCTTTCTTATGCAAAGCTCCTAGGGCCAATGGAGAGGCTGGTAGTAGGGGGTAAATAGAATTGTCTGACCTTGGTTTTCAGTAAACCCTCAGGTAAAATTCTCTTCCTGCAGGATCCTGATGAGCTAAACAGACGGGCATTTGAGGTGAAGGTCTTAGATTTAATTCCTGGAATGAATAATAGTGACCTGAGGTTGTTATTGCTGTTCATCCCTAGTGTTTTCATTTATAAAGTCAGACAAAATTGTGTTGAGGAAAGCCCACTTTTAATGAGCAAACCCTCCTGATTTGCGTTCATTTCCACTGTTCCCCCTCCCACCCCCACCACTAATATCTGCACCTGAACTTCATGAGCCAAAAGGAAGGAAAAATAAAACCAGTGTCTGGCCTGGCTGTTTGCTGGAACCTACAGAATCCTGGACAATGTGGGCCACACAAGGCTGTTGTTTAATATCTGTGAACCTGTTCTAAAGGACAAGTTTGGATTGTTTATTAGTTGTCGGCTGAGTACCTTTGGGGACCTACTTCCAGGCTCATGTTTCTGTTTGTGACTGTGGTCTATGTTCACGATTTGTAATCACTCCAAGGACATGGGGTCGGGGAAACACACACACACACACACACACACACATCCCCTGCTGCTTTGGTGACTAAACAGTGGAAGTCTGCAATCTATTGGGCAGAATGTCTCACCCCTTTCCCCCTTGCCTGACTGCCGTGCTGTTTGGTTATGAGTATCTCTTTCCAGTTTTCCCCATCGGGATAGCAATGTTCTCAATGTTGTCTTCGGCAAACTACCAAAATAGAATTTATGATTCATTGACCCAAATTATGTTCCCACTGACAATATCTGCAGAAATTCTGTTCAACAATGGCTTGCTGACTTTACAGAAAACATACATCACTCCTTGGAATTCACCCTCCCCAACAAGGCCAACAGAAGAGCAAATTAAATCTTATATCCTCGGAAGTCCTTGATGAAGAACATTCTAGTCTTGGCGATTTACTGCATATTTTCAACAAGTTTCAAGAAAGCAAGATTGTTAGGCTTTTTCTGTGAGTTGCAGTTGAGGCCACTCTGAGCAGCACTCTGTTGACTTACTTTCCTGAGCCACAGTTCTGAGATGAAGGTCCCAGGAGAGCTTACTTTGCACTCTGAGCTCCATAAGTGATCACAAACATCTTCTCAGCAGGTAAGACAAAGTGCACAGTGGCCAGGTTCTGTCTTTGATTTCTCTTGCCCAAGATCTTAAGAGGAAGCAAAGTCACCTAAAAAGCTAAGAAACTAACATATTTTATTCCCTTAAGAGATAAACTTTCCCCTAGTGATTTCTGCTTTCGTAAATTTGTCTCAAAATGAAGGAAAGTAAAAGTTAAAAACCTAGTCCATCGGTTTACAATCTGGCAGAACTAGATGAAATCCTTGTAGAGGAAAATACGGATGCTGCTTGACTTATGATGGGTTTGTGTCCCAATAAACTCATTGCGAATAAAAAATATTGTCAGTCAAAAATGCTTTTAAAACACCTAACATACCAAGCATCTTAGCTTAGCAGTTTATTGCTGCTGCTCAGTATCACAAGAAAGTAATGTGTCCCCTAATGCAAGCCTAGAAAAAAGTCAAAATTCAAAGTGCAGTTTCTATCAAATGCATATAGCTTTGGCACCATCATCAAATCTAGAAATTATCAGTTAAACTATCTTACGTTCAGGATCATCCAAGTATAAAAGATGGAATGAGAACATACTCCCTTCTCTCCCAGTGCATTCAGCAGTAAAAAAACTGAAAAGAATGCATGCAGCAGCGAGTTGAGGACTCTGAACAGTAATGATGGCGGGTAGACTGGGAAAGAGAACCAGAATTCAAAGTACCAAACAATCAGCCACGAGTTCTCCCTGTATTTTACTCTTGGTATTACCCCCCTGGTGTGAACTCAAGGTGGCCTCCATGCTGGAAGTGAAAAGCAGACATAGGAAGACTGAGTCCCAGAGTCCTCTCTTCTGGCTCAAGGAACAGAAATGAGCACATCTAACATTAAGGGAAGAGGGGGCAACGGTCCATTTTCCTCTTTTCCTGAATTTTGTTGTGATCTAGAGAATCCTAAGTGGTTGGTGGCAGTGGCAGCAGTAGACCCTGCAGATTCCTAAAACTCTGGGGAAAGGGATTCTCCCTCTTGGTTCCCAGAGTGGAGGTGTACCTGCCCTGGATGCTTTTCTGCCTGTGTGTCCTCTTTCTGCCACTTGGGCCCAGATTCAGGTGCACTCATGGAAGTAAGCAGCTGAGGGGACAACTAAAACCCCCACTTTCTGCTGGGAGGGGCAAATAGCAGAACCCCAGGGAGCCAAAAAGTACTAGAGAGATCACAGAGAGGAAGGCACTCTGGAAAGTTGTTTCTGAATTCCTGAGTTTACTCAGAAGCTGCACATGCATGGATCTGGTAATAAAAAAAAATACCCCAGAGACTCGGAAAAACTAATCTATAAGACCATTTCACTGATCTATCTCAGACTGGCTACTGGGTGGTGTACACATGTGGTTAGATCTGAATAGCACTGCAAAGGCTTTGAAAATTGGGCTGATGTTAAACTGCACGAACAGAAGTGTGGTTGGAACATACAATTTGAACTCAACCAGGTTGACTGCCTATTAATACAAAAAATATTGACATCATACATAAGGTTCAAATGAGATCTGGATTCATAATAATATGAAAATGTCCAAAATGTAATCTGAAATTATTTGTTGTACATGAACCAGGAAAATCTCAACTTGCACAAGAAAATCAGCTGATGTCAACAATTAGCAAGACAGAGATGTTAGAATTATCAGACAGATACTTTATAGCAGCTCTCATAAACATTCTTCAAGAGGTAAGACTGGTCACTCTTGGACTGAATAAAAAGATTTTAAATCCTAGAAAAGAAATGGAAAACATAAAATGAACAAAATGTAAATTTTAGAATTAAATAATATAAAACTAAATTTTAAAAATACATGGGATGGGCTCAATAGCAGATTGGAGGTGACAGAAAAGAATCAAAGAATTTGAAAACAGATCAATATAAAATATTCAGTCTGAACAACAGATAAGAAAAATATAGGAAAAAATAAATAAGCACAACCATAGAGACATATGGAATAATATCAAAAGTCTAACATTCATGTTGTTGGAGTCCCAGACAAAAACAGAAAATGGAGTACAGAAAAAAAAAATGTTTTTGAAGAAATAATGTCCTAAATTTGATAAAAGACATTAATGTATAGATTCAAGAAGTTCAACAAATTCCAACAGCATAAAACCAAAGAAATCCAGCTGGTGTGGTGGCACAGGCCTGTAATCCCAGCTACTCAGGAGGCACAGGCAGGAGGATCTCAAGTTCAAGGCCAACTGGATAAATCAGTGAGACCCCCATCTCAAAATAAGATAAAATGTGCTGGGGATGTAGCTCAGGCAAAATACTCCTGGGTTCAATCCCTAGTTTTAAGGAAAAAAATAAGAAAGAAAGGAAGGAGAAGAAAGAAAAAAATTCATACCAAGATACATTATAGTTAAATTCCTGAAAACTTAAAAAGAAAAAAAACTTGGAAGAAAAAAAGATGGGGGGAGGAAGAGGGTTAGAACACAACAGAAAATAATCAAGGCAAGAGCAGAAATCAATAAAATTTAAAACATAAATCAATAGAGAAAACTACAAATTAATTTTTTGAAAAGAGCAATAAAGGGGCTGGGGCTGTAGCTCAGTGGCAGAGTGCCTGCTTTGCATGTGTGGAGCACCGGGTTTGATCAGCACCACATAAAAATGGATAAATAAAGATATTGTGTCCATCTACAGCTAATATATATATATCGGAAATTTCTAACAAGACTGGTAAAGTAAAAACAGCAAAGACACAAGTTATTAATATCAGGAAAGAGGAGATATCCATACAGACCCAAACGTCAAAAGGATAAAAAAGAAATACTATAAAAAAACATTAAGAACATGTAAACTATCAACAAGTCAGCAAAACTCACCCCAAATGTAAAGGACCTTTCTAGAACAACTGGTTTTGTTTCTTCAATTCAGCTTCATGACAAAAAACTAAAGACTTCCAGGTTAAAAAATACTTAAGAAGAATAATTCCTAATGCAATCACTGCAAGTGGATTACAATTAAATAATGCAATAACTAAACAATTTTAAAGGCACATACTCATTTATGGGGGAAATCAGTTGTAAAATGTTTTGAAGTAAAAATAGCTTGAAAACTTTGATTACAGACTAGTTATTATATGACATAAAAGAATTATCATTAATTTTGTTTCATGTGATAGTAGTGTTTTGGGTAAGAGAGGAAAATTTCCTTGATTTTTTTAAGATGTATACTAACATGCTTAATGGTGAAATGTTGGTATGTTTATCATTTCTTTAAAAATATCAGCAAAAGTGAAAGATTAGAATAGATATTTCTCTGAAAAAGATATGAAATGGCATCAAATGTATGGTTAGATGTTCAACATCACTATTCCTTAGAGAAATACAAATCAAAACCACAAAATATCATCTCACACATAAGAATGACACATACATATGTCATATATATGTCGTACGTCTGTAGTATATTTATAAATACACATGTAAATATAAAAGCTAAGTAATAAAAATAATAAGAACACAAAACAAAACAAAAACCTAGAAATTAATAAGTATTGTCAAAGATGTAGAGAAATTGATACTCTGGGGCTGGGGTTGTGGCTCAGTGGTAGAACACTTGCCCAGCACATGTGAGGCACTGGGTTTGATCCTCGGCACTGCATAAAAATAATAAAATAAAGGCACTGTGTCCATTTACAACTAAAAAACATATTTTAAAAAAAGAGAGAGAAACTGGAACCCTTGTGCACTGGTGGTGAAAATGTAAAATGGCACATCTATTAAAAAGTGGTGCAGCCTTATGGGGTGGTGCATGCCTATAATCCCAGCAGATCAGGAGTCTGAGACAGAAGGATCAAGAGTTCAAAGCCAGCCTCAGCAAAGGCAAGGCACTAAGCAACTCAGTGAGACTCTGTCTCTAAGAAAAAATGTTCAATAGGGTTGGGGTTTTGGCTCTGTGGTCAAGTGCCTCCAAATTCAATCCCCAGCACCAAAAAAAAAAAAAAAAAAAAGTGCATCTATGGAAAACAGTATGGAGGAGAAATTTAAAAATAGAATTACCATATGATTCAGCTCTCCTGCTTCTGGGTGTGTACATATGCACACAAAAACATCACAACCCATGTTCATAGCAGGACTATTTCTAGTAAACAAATAGACATGTGATATATCCATACATTCCTTGTTCAGCCTCAAGAAGGAAGGAAATTATGCTGAGTAAAATAAACCAGACAACACACACACACACACACACACACACAGAGAGAGAGAGAGAGAGAGAGAGAGAGAGAGCAAATACCATGTGACTCCCCTTACCTAGAGAAACAGAAAGTATCAGAAACAGAAAGTAGAATGGTGGTGGCCAGGGCCCAGGGGACAGAGGTTCAAGAAAGGGAGCTATTCAATGGGTATAGAGTTTTGGTTTTAATAGATGACAATGTTTTAGAGATCTGTAGTATAACAATGTGAATATACATGACACTACTGAACTTTATACACTTAAATAAGTTAAGATGATAAATTTTGTTATATGTATTTCACCACAAGTTAAAAAATTTAAAACTCAGCAAAAGGGGAAAGAAAGCAAATCTGGGAAATATTAGCAATTGTTCCACCCAGATGATGAATATAGGAGTTTTCATTATATTAGTCCCTCTTTTCTTTGATTTTTATAATTGTTTGCTTGAGACAGGGTCTTGATATGTTGCACAGGCTGGTCTTAAATTCCAAGGCTTCAGAGATTATCCTAACTTAGCCTCCCAAGTAGCTGGGACTATTGGCATGCACTGATTTTTAAAAATTATAAGTATGAACATATAGTAGGGATGGGGAATGTAGCTTGGTGGCAAAACACTTGCCCAGCATATGTGAAGCCCAGGGTTCCATCTCAGTACAAAAAATAAGTAAAAAATAAGCATACAACCTGGTACAGTGGCACATGCCTGCAATCCCAGTGGCTCGGCAGGCTAGGGTAGGAAGATTGTGAGTTCAAAGCCAGCCTCAACAACTTAATGGGGCTGTAAGCAAGTTAGTGAGACCCTGTCTCTAAATAAAATATAAAAGGGGCTGGGGAGGTTGCTCAATGGTTAAGCACCCTGGGTTCAATCCTCAATACAAAAAAACAAAAACAAAAAA
The DNA here is from genome assembly GCF_001458135.2 of Marmota marmota marmota. Lineage (NCBI taxonomy): Eukaryota > Metazoa > Chordata > Mammalia > Rodentia > Sciuridae > Marmota > Marmota marmota. The sequence continues at coordinate 3,038,739 of NW_026000242.1, read as the reverse complement.
CAACAACCCATACAGTAAGGTCTGATATATTTTGTAAGTGAACATCTGTAAGTGGGTGTCTTGGGCTTGTTATTCTTGCACCCTGTGTTTATCTAAAGTCTCACACTATAAACACCTCTCTCATTCTCATGGCAAAGATACAAAGTTCAACTCTGGCAGCACTGAGGAATGATAGGGATCTACTGAAGGTTTAGAATGAAGACTGAGAGGGTAATTTCTTGAAATCTCTCTCCCTTCCTGCCCCTCCCCACCCCCGCTCTACTGCCAACCCTTCAAAGCTCCCTTCCCAATGGCAGTTACTGCAGACCCCTCCCCTCCCTCTCCCTGTATATAGATAGGGTCTCTCTTCTCTCTGGGCTGCCCTTGGTTTTCCTCTCCACTCCCCCTCTTCCCTATCTCCCCTAATCCTGTTGTGATTCATTCCCAAATCTGTAAGAAAAAAGCTTGTCCTTAGTCTGCTCAGGTTCTGCTCAGGAACCTCAGTTCATGTAGCTCTAGGTACAAATTCTAAGGAACTACCTGGTAAAGTTGCATTGTGTGCCCTTGGGTGTACTTAGAGAAAGAGGATTTCAAGCAATGTTCTCGTGTCCTCTCTGAAGTTTTTATCTAAAATGCCTTAATCTGTGAAGACATTTTTAGGTATTGGGGCTCAGAAAATAACGACCCAAAGCATGGTGCTTGGGCACGCTGAGTACTTTCAACTGGTGCACATTGGAAGGACTTTAGAACACAGTCTCTTTCTGACCTTCTCCTGCTCACCTCTCTTTTTTCCTTTTTCCTTCCTGGAAGGCAGGTCTTAGAAATTAGAACCCCTCTCCCCAAAGCCAGCCGTAAAACCTAGAGATGCCTACTCTGACCTTCCCTTGCCTTTCTGTGCAAGATCTGGCCATAAAATAATTCTCTGACCTACCTTTCCTAACAGTAGATCACAATACCCTCAATCTAGAGGGGGTGATGTCCCATACCTCAAAGGAAAGAATGTCACACAGAGAGGCCAAAAAGAATCAGGACAGGACTTGTGGAATCCCCTTCGGTCTATTAGCCTCAAGTCATGCAGTTTGTGGTCAAAGTCTGCATGACTTTCCATCCTTCATCAAGTCTAAGCATATAATGGACAGTTTTTCTGGGTCTTTGGGTCTTTACTTCTGAAGTTTCCCATGTTGCATAAAATTTGATTAAAGAAATTTACTATACTTCTTTCTGGTTGTCCCGTCTTTTGTTGTAGGGGTGCCAGTCATGACCTTTATGGTGGAGTGAGGAAAGTTATTTCACCTTTCCATCCCTGTGCATATAGGTTTTTCTATCCATTTGTTCCTTCACAGAAGTGGCACGTTTTCAAAGCACCAAGGATTTCAGGTCTGATGGCACACCCCTGTAATCTCAGCTATTCCAGAGGCTGAGGCAGGAGATGCAAGATCAAAGCCAACTTGGGCAACATAGGGAGACATAGTCTCAAAATAAAATAAAAAGGACTGGTGTATACTTGCCTAGCACGCACGACACCCTGGTTCAACCCCCAGTACTGCACAAAAAAAACCAAAACAGGATTATTGCAAGTCACGATGGGGTAATATTCTGGTTTAGATTCAGAACACCGAAACATACAAGAACATTACCACATCCCCGTGTCATAAGGCAGACTATCGTTTTATATCTAGATATCATTTACTTTCAGAATGATAATTGATTATTGTCGTTGACTGACCACACATCTACGGAGAAGCAGCTCTGTGCAAAAACACTGTTAGGACTTTGAGAAACTGCCTCTGACTTATAAAAGAGGATTTATTTGCACAGCTCCATCCTAAAATAGCAAAGTGTTATTGCCTGCTTCACTGGAATCCTGGTTGGAGTTGGGAAATTAAATCTTTTGTGCATGTACATGGAAGTGGGAAAATGTTTCTCCCCTATGTGGGGGGACAAGTTAAGCCTGAAAGACAATAGAGCTCTCTTGACGATCTACTTCCACAGTCAACAGCTCCATTTGGTTGGGACCTGTGTCCTCCTGAGCCCCCTAGGACTTTGAGTGAAGAGATCTAGTTCCCCCAGGGAAAACAGGGCTCCCAAAACTGACTCTGGACTCTAAGACCAGTCAGTTCTCTCTGAGCCCCACCCTCTCCCAGTGGCCTAAGTCTGTAGGACTTCCTGGAGAAAGCAGCGCTCTGCCTCAGGCCAGGTCTCTTCACAGGACTGACTGATCCTTGCCTGCCTTGGCACCATGGTCCAACCTTAGACCCAGTGTCCCTCTCAGGCCAGCTTCCTTGCCAGCTGGACCAATCTCAATGTCTAAGCTCAACCCCCACCTACCATGAGTTGCTTACCCTGGAGGACTCGTGTCTAGTAACATGCAGTAGAGGGGGGAGGTTTAGGCTGGTCCTGTGGTCAGCATTTCCCTACCGCGTGTTTCTCTGTATAGCACCATTTCAGAGTCCCATGCAGGGACCCAGTCAGAAACCTGACTAATGAGAAGCTGGGAGGATACAGAGCTTCATATTTGAACCCTTTGAAGCCAGAGAGAATAGCAAGTCTTTCTATGTGTTAGCATCAGGCTGGTAGAGATGGGAACATTTGGTGTGTCCCATATATAGAGTTTATAATGTCTGAGCTTCCTGGGATCTAAATGCAGTTATGTTTATCTGCACTGTTGCCTTGGTAGAGTTCCCAGAGCTGACAACGCTTCCCAGTTACCTAGGGAGCTTATTATAGATTCTAAAAAGGCTTACTTCATTGGTCTAATGTGGCAGGGCCCAGGAATCTGTTTCTTAACAACGCATGTGGGGCGATTCTGAGGCAGCAGGTGCATGAGCCACCATTAAGAAGCAATTGGTGTACACCATGTCTCTGCATAAATTAAGAGGCAAGTTGGGGTTGGGGGTGTAGCTCAGTGGCATGCTTACCTAGCCTGCCCGAGGCCCTAGGTTTGATCCCCAGCACTAAAGAAAAAAAAGAAAAAAAGCTAAGTTGATTTGGCTTCCCTGAATCTTAGATGGTGATTTTCATTTAGGCTATTCTGAGTTGACCTAAGAGCCCCAGGAATCCACTTATCACAGCCATAACAGCTTTTCCAGGGCACCAGTTCTGCGCCTCTAATTCATCCTCGTGAACAGAAAGTGCCAACAGGAGTAGAGCAGAGGTGGCTAATGTGGAAAAGCTCTTATGCAAGAAGACATGCTTGAACAAACGGGGGCATTTTCCCTAAACAGTGCTCAATAGTCTTTTAAAAATGCAGCACCGCTGATTGTGGGTTTGTTTTTTTTTTTGTTTTTTTTTGATGTTGGAGATTGGACCCAGGGCTTTGCTCATGCCAAGCATGAGTTTTACTACTGAGCTTTATTCCCAGTCCTGATTGCCTTTTTAATCATATCATTCTGTTCCCTTCCCATCACCCTGCTATCCCATACAGCTACCTCTCAAGGCCACTTAGAGCATAAAATTCCAAAAATGCTGGACATAAGCCGAAACCAGTGTCTTCATGGAATTTTCTGTTTGTTTTTAATGTTTTGAGGTTGCAAACTAAGACAAAGACTCCAATCAGAAGATAATAGAGCAGTCATTGTCAGCAAAACATTCATAGGGCCAAATTTGGGGATTCATCACTGTGTTCCCACGAACCCTCTCTAGATTTAATTATACAAGAGCAAAAGAATGGAAACAAATTAGATGGCTGCCAATGGGGACGGATTAAATGAGTTGTGATACATCCACACAATGGAAAATCATGCAGCCCTAAAAAAGAATTTAAAATTATTTTATGACCTGATTTGGAAAGATCTTTAGATAGATCATGTTAATTGAAAAAATAAATGCAAAATTTATAATTAAGGACAGAACATATGTATTTGTTTATATCACATTATATGTTTATTTCTGAAAGGACATGTTTTAAAGTAACATTATTTGCCTCTGAGAACTAAGTGTCTGAGGGAGAGGGCATAAGGGAGGATTTACATGCCATCATTTAAACTTTAGTTAATGTATTACCAATTCAAAACAGTAAACTAAGAACACGTGTATACATGAACATCTCACGAATCTACATTGATTTTGGGAACACAGATAATCTAAATGGAACTTAAAATATTTCTATTTAGTTTTTATTTGGCTTCATTTTTTTATTTTTGAAACAGATTTGCCTCCCTGATCATGTTTTGCTCTCCCTAATTTTAGAACAAGTCTGAATTACAGGAACATACACCAGTTGGACAGTGGGAGGGAGCAGCTAAGAAGCCAGACTTGGAAAGAACATTTGCTTGGGGTGATTGATGTGCAAATAATGATGAGTGACCAGGGTTTGCAGCCCAGGTGCCTCCTGAAGGTGACGGCATTCAAGTCAAGGCCCATTACAAGACTGCTGTAGCATATGAATACTCTCTTAGTCACAGCCAACGAATCACATGCAATGTAAAATTATAGCAGCTGATTACTGAAATGACCCTGATTGTTTGCCTCCTTGAAGCCATGCTTGGTAGCCTGGTTACAATTTAATTTGCAGCTCTTCTTACCAAACAGTAGAATCTGTTTCCCTACCTCCTGGCCTCTGGGCTGTCCTTTTGATTTGCTTTGACCAATAAAATGAAGCAAAATTAGTTGTGTGCCATGTCCACTCATAGGTATCAGAGAAGGTTTGCACACTTCACTCTCTTGGACCCCTGCCCTGGACATGAGTCCAAACCTGGACTAATATGCCTTGATGAGAGACTATGAGGTCCTGGAACTATGAGAGGGCATTCACATGCAAAGATGTCAACTGCGTGCAGACTCCTGAGCGAGTCTAGCTGGATCAGAGCTGCCCAGCAGACCCATTCTCTCTCAACTTCTGCAAATGCATAGTGTTTTGTGGTTGTATCTTAAATGATATTATTGTGACCCCAGACAACAGACAGAGAACTCCTTTACTGTCTTTCCTTCCCATCTCTAGTATTGGATGGCTGCCTTCTTACTACCCATCAAAGGGGTTCAGACACGCCATTCCAAAACATGCTGCTCTGGCATATTGACTATTTTGAGTTAGAGGGACTTTAAAAAAGCAGAAGGTGCAAGATTGTCCTGGCCTCCCTTCTGTTTCTTAAAAGCAGGAGATAAGATTTCCAAATGAAAGATGCCCTGCCTGTACCAAAAGTATCTCTCATCTCAGCAAGAACAGAACGCTGAAGCAGAGGGGAGTCTGCTCAAATGAACCTTGTTAGACTAAGCTTGCCTTGCTAGCCACTTCTCCCCACCATGGGCCACCCCAGCCCAAGCCCCTTGGTCATGCCACATTTTCATGATTTACTCCTCTTTGTCCATGTTCAATTGTTTCCTTGGATCTTCAATTCTTTATGAAGACTCCTATGCCATGGAAATCTTATATTAAAATAAACATGTATGCTTTTATCCTTTGGATCTGTTGTATGTCAATTGAATTCTCAGACCCAGTCAAAACACTATGAGAGTTGTAGAGGTCAGATTTGGCTTCCCTTACGTGACCCCTCAGTCCCAGTTGTCAGCTCAGCTTATTAAAGGGTACACACCATGTGTCAGATCATTCGTACATAGTCCCTGACCTCAAGGAACACACATTTGGGGAAACAGAGACAGAACTACAGTGTGCACTGGTTGTCATGCTTAGGTAGGAGAGAAGCACTTAAACCAACCTGGAGGTTCAGCACAGCTTACTGGCCATGACCTCGGAGCTGCCTTAAAGACTGAATAATAGCTTATTGGGCAAAAGAATGGGCAAGGGATTTCCAAGCAAAGAATACAAGAGGGGAAAGACATAGTGGCCTGCGTATGAGAGACCAGCAAGGAATGAAACGGGCTCCCCAACTTTCTCCCATGGTTGATCCCCCTGGCTTCTAACCTCCACGGTCCCCCTTCTGATTCCTTACATTTCAGGTTGCCCCACGTATGCAGTCTATAGTGCAGTCCCTTATGGCCTTGCTACTCAGAGTGGCCAGCAGTTATAACATTACCTGGAGCTTATTAGAAATACAGATCAACTCACCCCAGATCTATAGCAGACTCTCCATTCTAACAAGGTCCCAGGATGGATCAATGCACAATCGAGTCTGAGAAGTGCTTCATTATAGCACTGGTATTAGTGGAAGGGCTAGCAACTTACCCTATAACCTAGTCAGGCTTTATGAACCTTTTATTAGCAACTTTTGCAGAAGGTGAGTTTGTCAGAAAGTATGGTCTTTGTACCAACTTTTAAACTTCCTTTTAATATAGCTGTTTTTCTTGACAACATGACTTATCTACCTAATTAGATTGTGATCAAGGGCTACATTTCTTGGATTCGTTCCTCTTAAGCATCAAAGGCAGAAAGACAGGCAGAATCTTTCCTTTAAAAAAACTACAATATAACAAAAGAATGAGGTCTACTATGAACCTTAACTCAGGACTTCAAGCCTTGCTCTGCTTCTTGCCAAGGGGTTTCCTCAAATGAGTTTCAGCCTCAGTTTTCTCACCTACAAAATGGAGAGAACTGCTAAGTTGCAGCTTATAGATGATGAATATAAAATGCACTGCATGGGTACTAAGTGAACACTCCCCACTGGTAGCCATAATGGCAAATACCAATAATAGGGAGTGTGAAAGGGGGCTAAATATACTCTGACATTGCAGAAAAGGGAGTATCTACATTGAATTGAGGAATCAGAGCGGCCTTATGAAAAAGCAGGTACTGGAAATGGCAGCTGAGAATAAAAAGACAGAAATTTGGAAGAAAATTAAGAAAGTAAACATATTTTCAGAAAAGATTGCATAAGGCAAACTTGGGAGACTGAGACTTCATCTGATTTCCCCTCCTTGTTTATGAATTTATTGCTAGGAATATTGTTTCAAAAGGAAAAAAACAATTAGATCACATCTAAAGAAATATTTACGCATTTTATGCATTTAACAAGTTGCCTTTACTGTAAAGATGAAAATGATGGGAAATAAGATCTCCCAGAAAATCTGGGCCATATGTTACTTTGCCTTGTGGTTGTACATGCAGATTCAGCCGTTGTGTTGGCTGCCTGCTGCCCAGACGTAGTGGGGTGAGCTCAGGACAGAGCCCTGCTTCAGCATGAATGCCTCTGCCTTCTCTTGCTAACACATTCCCTCCGCCACTCAAGAATGCACAGAGCATTTGCCAGGTCGGGAATGCCTGGCTATGACAGCACCATTTGCAAAGTAAAGAGTCTATTTATGAAGATAATGGCAATACCCAGGCCAAGCCCACCGTGGGAGAGCCTTGGCTTCTAATTAGCAAGAGCAGTGCATTTTAATGAGGCAGCCTCGGTAGGCAGTTGGCTCCTGCTTTGACTGCCAACGAATCTGGGGCAGAGGGAGTGTTGGCAGGGAGAACGCAGAGCAGGTGAGGAGAACAAAACAGAGAAAAATGTGCTCATCCCTTGGAAACTTCAAGCCTTAGAATTATTTCATTCCCCCATTATCCTGGCTGTCATCCCATAGGCTGTTTCTCTGAGAGCGAATGGTCCTTAGAAGAACCAGTAAATCTCTGGTAAACCAGCAACCCTTTAACTATTGCTGATATGAGAAGCAGAGGCTGGGGGTGGGGAGGTATGGAGCCTTAGAAATGTGACCATTGGATCCCTTTTGAAAGGCAATTAGACTATTGCTAAGAAGCCTATAGAGAAATCTGAATTCTTTGCATTTTTCTGGAAGGACAAGAAAGAACAGTCATAGTCCCTGCCTCCGTGAATCCTCTGGAGGTGATCTGTACCATCAAAGCCAGAACTTCAAATTCTGTTGCTGGATGGTGATGGATTACTGCTGCTGGATGTCATAAAGAAAGTAGAACTCCTTGGCATCTATGTTGAGTCTGGATTCTGGTTCAAGGAGAATGATCTTTCTACTGAAAACGGTGAATGACCATTCATTGGTGGGGATAGATATTCCAAGACGCATGAAGAACAGGGAGCACACCTTAATGCTTTAATGACCTCAGTTTTTGAGTCATGCAACTTGCATCCCTTAATACCAAGAGGATGCTGTGAAAGGACAGAATCCTAATTAAGTATTTCTCTTTTATTGCCCCTATAATCTAACTCTTCCATACAATGTGTGTGCAAAAGGGGAGGATCTGATTTCACATAACCCAGATGGTTGAAACCTTTGAAGAATTAGTGACACCCCAAGACGTGCTAGAGGACTGTGTTACTTTGTAAGTAGAAGGATTCCTAGAACTATAGACATTGAGTCTGGCTATACCCTCAAGCAAGATAAACTTTGGAATTTTTTTAATATTTATTTTTTAGTTGTAGGTGGACACACAATAACTTTATTTCAATTTGATGTGGTGCTGAGGATTGAACCCAGTGCCTCGTGCGTGCTAGGCGAGCGCTCTACCACTGAGCCACAACCCCAGCCCCAAACCTTGGAATTTTTAAAAGCATGTTTATGGGCAAATTGACAAGAAAGAAAGAGGTGGCCTTTAGGAGTAGGCATATGAATCATCACCAAAAAAACAAAAACAAAAACAGGACAAGGGAGAAACTTCTAATTATCTCCCAGTGTCTAGTCTCTTATTTCCCCATAGTAACAGAAATTTCAGCAGAACAAATGGATGCTCTATTAGTTTCCTATTGCTGCTGTAACAAATTACCACAAGCTTAGTGGCTTAAATCAACACAGATTTACCATTTTATAGCTCTAGAGGCCAGAAATCTAAAATAGATGAGCAGGGCTATATTTCTTCAAGAAACAGGAGCTGGGACCATCTGTTTTCTTATTTCTTCTAGCTTCCAAAGGCCACCTGCCTTATGACCTCTTCCTGTGTCTTCACAGGCAGCAGTGTGGCATCTCCAACTCACAATCCTCCCCCCACCTGCTTTCATCCTCTGTCATCACTCATGCTGAGTCTCTAGTATCCCTCTTAGAATGACCCTGTGATTGCTTTGGGCCCACCCAGATAACCCATGGTAATCTCTCTGCCTCAAGATCCTAATTTAACCACATCTGCAAAGTTCCTTTATATAAATATATAAAGCAACTTATTTACAGGGACATTGGGTATCTTTAGAAAACCAAGAATCAGCGCCTACCTCTGTTACCCAAAATAAAATCTGAACTTCCCAGCCCCACCTGCAGCTGGGTATAGAACATGTGACCAAGTTCTGGTCATGGATACGAACTGTGAACATCATCAGAATCAAAATGGAGTTGCTGTGTCGAACCCTAACAAAATAAATAAATAAAACCAGGAGATTAGGAGATCTGGTGCACACACCTGTTAAGATAAAGGATTCTGGGCTGGGGATGTGGCTCAAGCGGTAGCGTGCTCGCCTGGCATGTGTGCGGCCCGGGTTCGATCCTCAGCACCACATACAAACAAAGATGTTGTGTCCGCCGAGAACTAAAAAATAAATGTTAAAACTCTTTCTCTCTCTCCCTCTCTCTCACTCTCTCTTTAAAAAAAAAAATAAATAAATAAAGGATTCTACAAGAACCACAATGTTGCGCACGCGCGCACACACACACACACCCCCCAAAAATACTTCTTCACAGACATCTACCTAAGAACTATTTAAGCCCAGCATGGTGGCACACTCCTGTAATCCCAGTGGCTTGGGAGGCTGAGGCAGGCAGATAGCAAGTTCAATGGCAGCCTCAGTAACAGTGAGGTGCAAAGCAACTCAGTAAGACCCTTTCTCTAAATAAAATTCAAAAAAAGGGCTGGGGATGTGGCTCAGTGGTTGAGTTCAATCCCCAGTACTCCTCTGCGAAATAAACCTGCCTATTTAATCTTGGACTGACAGCACTCTTATTATTGATACCTGTAACCAAGGATTATCATTTCAGAATATGTGATATAATCCTCTTCATTTTGCCTTTAAAAATCACCCTTACCTCAACCTCCTTGAGAATGCTCCATTTACTAAGGCAGGTGTATTCCCATTGCAATGCTACTCCCAAATAAACTTATTTATCTTTGGAGAATCTCTCTCAGTCTGTTATTCCGGTTGACAGAGCAAAGTGAAGTATTCTCCTCCTGAGTCATGCCCTTCAAGGAAAGTGCATGTTATTTGCTAAAAATTGGCAGATTGAGCTTTCAGGAACCGGTGGATGAGACCAGTATCTGAGTGTTTTTCAACTGCAAGCACCTATGCCCCTGAACCTCTCTTCAAGCCACCATACCAGCTTGCAATTTTACATGAGAGAATAATACACTTCTAAGCTATGCAGACAGAATCATATTCTGCTTAGTACATATTCAGGTAGGCTAAGGACCTATAATTGGCAAGGCATTTGGGGACTTGAGCAGCATTTATCAAGATCTCTTATTACATCTGTGTGCTCAAGATGGAGAAATACCAGTTAAAGCCAAGAAAACTCATGTGGGTTTATTAGTGTTTGAGTGACCTTAAGGGTACAGATTAATGAGTTAGAATTAATCTCTATGGAGAAATTTTAATGTTATGGCTCTGTTACAGTCCAGCTCCTGACTGGTCAGACCACAGCTGAAATATTTAATTTCCTTCCGTGGGCTCCACTAGAAGAGGCTTACAGACATGGGAGAAAATGATGATGAAGGGACTTAAAACCACTTCACCTAAGGAAGGGTTGAAGAAGCACAGTGGGCAGAGGGGTCAGAGGCTTATGGAGCACTTATCAGGTGTGAGGCACAATATTAAGTGACATGGGATAGAAAAGAAGAGGACACACTTCCTAGACCTCATAGGAGATAGGAGGCATTCATATAAATGTAAATTTATAAATTTATGTAAATATACTTAAGGTCACCTTCCTAGCTTAGCTTGCAGGGTAGCATAGTAAGAGTCTGTTGATGCTGGTGCCAACTATCACAAACACAAACAACAGTTAACGCTGGAGAGGATTTAGAGAAAAAGGAACGCTTTTACACTGTTGGTGAAATTGTAAATTAGTACGACCACTATGGAAATCAGTATGGAGCTCCCTCAAAAGTCTAGGAAAGAATGGGAAAGACAGTAGAGTGGATTGGACATAACGTTCCTATGTTCATATATGAAAACATGACCAGTGAAATGCCACATCATGTTCAACCACAAAAATGGGAAGTTATACTCCTGTTGAATAAAATAACAAGTTTCAGGCAAGTCTGGGCAATGTAGGGTGATACAGACAGGAGATATAGCTCAGTGGTAAAGCACTTTGACATGTATAACATGTCAAAATACATTGTACTGTTGTGTACAACTAAAAAGAATAACAACAAAGACTAGGTATGGAACCACCCTATAACCCAGCTATCCCACTCCTTAGTATTTACCCCAAAGAATTAAAATCATCATGTTACAGCGATACCTGCATACCCATGTTTATAGCAGCATAGTTCACAACAGCCAAACTATGGAATCAGCCTAGGTGTCCATCAGTGGATGAATGAATGAAGAAAATGTGGTATGTATACACCATGGAGTTTTATTCAACCATAAAGAGGAAGAAGTTATGTTATTTGCAGGAAAATGGATGGAATTTGAGACCACTATGTTATGTGAAATAAGCCAAACTCAGAAACTAAAGGGTCATATGTTCTCTCTTATATGTGGAAGCTAGAGAAAAAAAAAGGAAAATAAAGGTAGTGGGGGGAAATCTCCTGAAAATGGAAGAGAGGTCTGTAGGAGTAAAAGGACAGGGGGAGGGAGGAGGAAAGGGAAAGCAGAAATATTGGGGAATGATATTGGCCAAATTATATCATTGTACCACGTTCATGTATGAATATGTAACAATAAATCCAATCACCATATATAATTATAATGCATCAATAAAAAATATGGGGGAATAAAAAGAATCTATTCATCCCAGGTATAGTGGCACACACCTGTATTCCCAGGTACTCAGGAGGCTGAAGCAAGAGGATCACAAATTTGAGGCCAGGGAGATTCAGATAGGGGATATAGCTCAGTGGTAGAGCACTTGCTAGATTCAGGGTTCAACCTCCAGTACCCAAAAAGAATTTGTGGAGGTTTTCTCATTTCGTTTATATTTTCTTGCCCTAGGGGAAAAAATATCTTTCTGTCCATCTGCTAGTCAGCTTTCTATTGCTATAACAAATAGCTGAAATAATAAAATTATAAAGATAAAAAGTTTATTTGGCTCACAGTTGTAGAGGTTTTTGTTCATAATCTATATCAGCCCCATTGCTTTGGGCCTCTAGTCACCATCATGGTGGATGGGAGCATGTGGTGGAGCACAGCTGCTCAGATCCTGGTCAAGAACCAGGGCAGTGGGACAATGTTAACAGATCCAATATCAACAATATACCACCTAGGAACAATTTGTTGCTATTAAGACATTTACAGTTTTGTCACAGTGTACAGACTGTTGGATTCAATTATTATCTATAATATAGTAAGTAGGTTTGTAAAAGGTTTACTGTTTCTGATGGTGGACAATGAACTGGGGTGAGGTGAAGGATGATATGCTGAGGAGGTAGGATGTGAGGGTACAAAGATAATATATTTTAGGAAGTGTGAAAGAGAAATCTTATGAAGAGGGTTAGTAGCAAGAGAATAGACAAGAGGTAGTTTGGGGTAGACAAATACATGAGAAGACAGTAGAGTACATAAAACAAACATAAATATGTATTTAAAAAATAAAGAATGTTAAAATAGTAAAGATTGGAGGAGAAAAATAAAAGAAGCAAAAAAAGGGGGCATATAAAACACCTCTATATTATATTATTCAGATGTCCCAGTTCTCAAAATCCTAATTCATGCAAAGTCCTTGGTTTCACATATGTTGGGGATGTGAGGGTGGGAAGATAGAGGGGGGGAGAAGAAAAAAGACAAAAAATATTCTTGAAGGAAGAAACCAAGATTGTTGCTAGTTTTAGAGATCTTATCGTTCCTGCTTCCCTTCTCATCCAATAGGTGGGGTTGTCTGTTGTTAGCTGGTGTCTCTGTCCTCAGGATGGTAGAGGTAACCAGGGTGGGAAGGCTGGTCCTGGTGCAGGGTGCCTGGAAGCAAGTAGTGGCACTCACCAGTCTCTGCAGGGAGACTGCACTTCAAGGGTCTCTTTTTGGGTCCACTTGTAGGACTTGAGCTCCCGGTCCTATCTCCCTATCTTGCCCACACAGGAGAGGTTTTGGAATTCTAAAGGAGGACTACAAAACTATAGGGTAAAAGCAATAACACCCTGGACCCACAGAGCTCAAAGGGAAGACACACGAGCAACATGAAAAGCCAAGGGAAGAAAGTCCCCCAAACAAATCAAGATATTGCATTATTAGAATCCATGGCAACCACAGCAGAAGAAATTACAGAAAAGGAGTTCAGGATGTACATGATTAAAATGTTCTGTGAACTGAAGGAAGACATAAGAGAGCAAATACAGGCAGCAAGAGATCATTTCGACAAGGAGCTACATAAACAAATACAGGAAACAAAAGATCACCTCAACAGGGAGATAGAGGTTCTAAAAAAAAGCAGAAATCCTTGAAATGAAAGAAACAATAAACCAAATTAAAAGCTCAATTGAAAGCATCACCAACAGAGTAGACCACTTGGAAGATAGGACATCAGAAAATGAAAATATATAATCTTGAAAAGAATATATATAACATAGTTAAAATGGTAAGAAACCTTGAACAGAACATTCAAGAAATATGGAATAGCATAAAAAGACCAAATTTAAGAGTTATTGGGATAGAGGAAGGCATAGAGTTTCAAACCAAAGGAATGAACAATCTATTTAATGAAATAATATGAGAAAATTTTCCAAACATGAAAATAAATTGGAAAATCAAATTCAAGAAGCCTACAGGACCCCAAATGTACAAAATCACAACAGGTCCACACCAAGGCAAATTATAATGAAAATGCCCAACATACAGGATAAGGAGAGAATATTAAAAGCCACGAGAGAAAGGAATCAGGTTACATATAAGGGAAAACCAATTAGGATAACGGCAGATTTTTTCAACACAGACCCTGAAAGCTAGAAGATCCTTGAACAACATATATCAAGCACTGAAAGAAAATGGATGCCAACCAAGAATCTTGTATCCAGCAAAATTAAGCTTTAGATTTAATGATGTAATAAAAACCTTCCATGATAAACAAAAGTTAAAAGAATTTACAGCTAGAAAACCGGCACTACAAAACATGCTTGGCAAAATATTCCATGAAGAGAAAAAGGAAAACAGTAATGAAAATCAGCAGAGGGAGGTAGTACCCTAAAGGGAAAACTAATAAAGAAGAAAATCAAGTCAAGTTAAGAAACAAAAATAAACAAATACGGCTGAGAATACAAACCATGTCTCAATACTAACCCTGAATGTTAATGGCCTCAAGTCACCAATCAAAAGACATAGGCCAGCAGATTTGATTAAAAAAAAAAAAAAAAAGAGCCAACAATACGCTGCGTCTAGGAGACTCATCTGATAGGAAAAGATATTCGCAGACTAAAGGTGAAAGGTTGGGAAAAATCATACCAGTCACAGGGACTGTGGAAGCAAGCAGAGGTTTCCATCCTTGTATCAAATAAGGTAGACATCAAGCCAAAGTTAATCAAAAGGGATAAAGAAGGACATTTCATACTGCTCATACACCATACGCCAACCATACACCAATAAAAAAAGGAAACCATACACCAACAAAACATTCATCAAACAAACTCTTCTCAAGTTCAAGAGCCAAATTGACCACAACACAATAAACTTGGGTGACTTTAACACACCTTTCTCAACACTGGATAGAACTTCTAAACAAAAGTTGAATAAATAAACTATAGATTTAAAAAAATACAATCAACAACTTTGACTTAACTGATAAATATAGAATATTTCATTCTTCATCAAGCAAATACACTTTCTTCTCAGCAGCACATGGATCCTTCTCTAAAATAAACCATATAATATGCCACAAAGCAACTCTTAGCAAATACAAAAAAGTAAAGATGCTACCCTTCATTTTATCAGATCATAATGGAAAGAAATTAGAAATCAATGACTAAAATAAAAAATAAAAATTACTCCAACACCTGGAGACTAAACAATATGCTACTGAATAAACAATGGGTTGCAAAACACATCAAAGAGATTAAAAAATTCTTAGAGGTAAATGAGAACATAGACACAACATATCGAAATCTCTGGGACACTATGAAAGCAGTACTAAGATGAAAGTTTATTACATGGAGTTCATTTCTTAAAAGAAGAAAAAGTCAACAAATAAATGACCCTAACACTGCATCTCAAAGCCCTAGAAAAAGAATAAACACCGAAAGCAATAGAAGGCAGGAAATAATTAAAATTAGTGCTGAAATCAATGAATCGAAACAAAAGAAACAATTGATAAAATTGACAAAACAAAAAGTTGTTTCTTTAACAAAATTGACAGATCCTTAGCTATGCTAATGAAGAGAAGGAGAGAGAAATCTCAAATTACTAACATACGAGATGAAAAAGGTAATATCACAACAGACACTACAGAAATACAGAGAATAATTAGAAATTGTTTTGAAAACTTGTACTCCAATAAAATAGAAGATATTGAAGTTTCTTAAGTCATATGATTTGCCCAAATTGAATCAGGATGATATACACAATTTAAACAGACCAATATCAAGCAATGAAACAGAAGATACCATCAGAAGTCTTCCAACCAAGAAAAGCCCCAGGACCAGATGAATACACAGCTGAGTTCTACACAACCTTTAAAGAAGATCTAATATCAATACTCTTCAAATTATTTCAGGAAATAGAAAAAGATCGAGCACTTCCAAACTCATTCTATGAGGCCAATATCACCCTGATACCAAAACCAGGCAAAGACACACCAAAGAAAGAAAACTTCAGACCAACATCACTAATGAATATAAATGCAAAAATTCTCAATAAAATTCTGGCAAATTGAATACAAAACCTAACAATAAGCACACCACGATAAAGTAGGATTAATCCCAGGGATGCAAGGTTGGTCAACATATGGAAATCAATAAATGTAATTCATCACATCAAGAGACTCAAAGATAAGAATCATATGATCATTTCAATAGATGCAGAAAAAGCATTTGACAAAATACAGCACCCCTTCTCGTTCAAAACACTAGAAAAACTAGGGATAACAGGAATATATCTCAACATTGTAAAGGCTATCTACACTAAGCCCCAGGCCAACATCATTCTCAATGGAGAAAAATTGAAGGCATTCCCTCTAAAAACTGGAACAAGTCAGGGATGCCCTCTTTCCCCACTTCTATTTAACATATTTCTTGAAACACTGGCCAGAGCAATCAGAAACAGACGAAAAAAATTAAAGGGATACAGATAGGAAAAGAAGAACTTAAATTAGCACTATTTGCTGATAATATGATTCTATGCCTAGAAGACCCTAAAAGTTCCACCAGAAAACTTCTAGAATTAGTAAATGAATTCAGTAAAGTAGCAGGATATAAAATCAACACCCATAAATCAAAGGCATTTCTGTATATCAGTGACAAATCCTCTGAAAGAGAAATGAGGAAAACTACCCTATTTACAAGAGCCTCCCCCCAAAAATAAAATACTTGGGAATCAACTTAATGAAAGAGGTGAAAGATCTATACAATGAAAACTACAAAACCCTAAATAAAGAAATCAAAGAAGACCTTAGAAGATGGAAAAATCTATCTTGCTCTTAGATAGGCAGAATTAATATTATCAAAATGACCATATTACCAAAAGCACTATACAGATTTATAATTATATAATTTTGATCAAAATCCCAATGGCATTCCTTATAGAAATATAAAAAGCAATCATGAAATTCATCTGGAAAAATAAGAGACCCAAAAGGACTAAAGCAATCTTTAGCAGGAAGAGTGAAGCAGGTGACATTACTGTACCAGACCTTAAACTATACTACAGAGCAACAGTAACAAAAACAGCATGGTATTGGCACCAAAACAGAATGGTAGACCAATGATACAGAATAGAGGACACAGAAACTAACCCACTAAATTACAATTATCTTATATTAGACAAAGGTGCCAAAAACATGCATTGGAGAAAAAAATATCCTCTTCAACAAATGGTGCTGGGAAAATTGGAAATCCATATGCAACAAAATGAAATTAAACCCCTATTCCTTACCATGCACAAAAGTCAACTCAAAGTGGATCAAGGACCTAGGAATTAAAGAGACACTGTATCTAATAGAAGAAAAAGTAGGACCAAATCTCCATCATGTCGGATTAGGCCCTGACTTCCTTAATAAGACTCCTATGGTGCAAGAATTAAAATCAAGAATCAATAAATGGGATAGATTCAAACTAAAAAGTTTCTTCTCACAAGAAACAATCTGTTAGGTGTATAGAGAGCCTACATCTTGGGAGCAAATTTTTACCCCTCACACATAAGATAGAGCACTAATCTCTAGGGTATGTAATGAACTCAAAAAGCTAAACACCAAATAATAATAATAATAATAACCCAATCAATAAATGGGCCAAGGAACTGAACAGACACTTCTCAGAAGAGGATATACAGTCAACCAACAAATATATGAAAAAATGTTCAACATCTCTAGCAATTAGAGAAATGCAAATCAAAACTAGTCTAAGATTTCATCTCAAGTCAGAATGACAGCTATTATGAAGATAAACAACAATAAGTGCGGTGAGGATGTGGGGAAAAAGGTACACTCATACATTGCTTGTGGGACTGCAAATTGGTGCAGCCAATTTGGGAAGTAGTATGAGATTCCTTGGAAAACTGGGAATGGAACCACCACTTGACTCAGCTATCCCTCTCCTCCGTCTATACCCATGGACTTAAAAACAGCATACTACAGGGACACAGCCACATCAACGTTTATAGCAGCACAATTCACAATAGCTAAACTGTGGAGCCAACCTAGATGCCCTTCAGTGGATGAATGGATAAAGAAAATATAACATATACACACAATGGAATATACTCAGCAATAAAAGAGAATAAAATCATGGCCTTTGCAGGTAAATGGATGGAGTTGTTGAATATAATGCTAAGTGAAATTAGCCAATCCCAAAAAACAAATGCCAAATGTTTTCTCTGATATAAGGAGGCTGATTCATAGTGGGGTAGGGAGTGGGAGCATGGGAGGAATAGAAGAACTCTAGATAGGGCAGAGGGGTGAGAAGGTAAGGGAGGAGTATGGGGTTAGAAATGATGGTGGAATGTGATGATCATTATTATCCAAAGTACATATATGAAGACACAAATTGGTGTGAATATAGTTTATATCAACCAGAGATATGAAAAACTGTGCGCTAAATGTGTAATATGAATCATTCCACTGTCATATATTTTAAAAAATCGATTAAAAAAAAAGAACCAGGGTAGTGGGGAGGGAGAGGAAGGAAGGAAGAAAGGAATGAACGAATGAATGAACAAACTGGAGTCTCACAGTTCCTTTAAGGGCAATGACCTAAAGACCTCTTACTAGGCCTCACTTTCAAAAAGTTCCACCAACTTCTAACAACACCACCCTGGAGAGCACCCATGGACCTTTGGGGGATAATTAAGATCTAACAACAGCACCATCCTTGGAGGATGACGACTTATCAGAAAGGGCTGGAAACATGGTTCTTCTCTGGTAAGACATCAGCTTGTACTGAACATGGTGGCACTTGCCTGTAATCTCAGTGGCTTGGGAGGCTGAGGCAGGAAGATCACAAGTTCAAAGCCAACCTCAGCAACTTAGTGAGGCCCTAAGCATCTTAACAAGGCCCTGTCTCAAAATTCAAATAAAATAAAAAGGGCTGAGATGTGGCTCAGTGGTTAAGTGCCTCTGGGTTCAATCTCAGTTTGTGCTTTTAATAATTGTGGGAAGGACCCAATTTGTTATACACAGGTATGAAGACAAACAAGTTTGAGGGAGTTTCTAATGTTGTATAAATTTCCCAAGCCACCATTAACCATTAAGGTCTTTAGAGGGACCATCCATGGTTAAAAACACATGAAATAAACTGTCAGTCAGAAGAATAAAGACTTTTGAGAGAGGCCACAAAAGGACCTGGGTAGGAAGCTGAGGAGGAGAAAGGAAAAGGGGTCCTAAGCCTGGGGATGTCCACTCCTGAGCACTGAACCCATGCCAGGTGCCTGTTTGAGAGGGAGGTTCTGAGCTATCCACCAATCTGGTTTAGAATAAATACCAATTAAAGACAATCCAAAGTCCTTCACAGGCAGAAAGAATATTGACCCCTCTTGGTTTCCAGCTCATGCAAGTATTTACTTGTGTAGAGGATAGAATTCTGGGGACTGATGACAAAATGAGACATGATGGCTGATTGACAATGGTGGATTAGAGGGCCTCTTCCAGAAACCTGGACTAAGTCTGCAAATTGCTCAGGAGTCTGCAGTTTTCCGACAGAGTTAGAAAAATGTTCATTCCTTCATTAAAAAAAAAAAATTCCTAGCCTACCTGTCTTAGCAAACACAGCTTAATAACCTTAGTGACTGGATGCTCTTTGTGTTTTACCAGCTTCACATGCACCATGTTAGGTAGACAGCATCTCTGTTTCATCGAAGGGGAAAAAACAGCTCAGAGCTCTTGAGTAATTTGTGTACTGTCATTTGGGTTAAGATGAGAAGCTGGGGTTGGAACCCAGTTTTGTCTGGTTCCAAAGCAATATATTCATTCCATGATGCTTCCCTAGTATCGTGGTAATCAAAGCATAAAGATAGAAGTCTGAAAAGGAGTCCTTTCAATTTTCCACATTACCCAACACATTATTGTCCACGTAATCACTTTGACCTCCTTTCGCCACTCCACACTATAAAGCCCAGGAGGTTTCACATCAAGCAGTTGACCCCAATCCTTTTGCAGTCACACACAGAGAGCTACAAAGATTCCAAGGGCACAGACACACATTTGCCTTCCTATGTCTGATACATTGTGAAATATCTTACTGTTCCCACACAAGCTCCAGTAACCTTGCTTTGAATGAAGAGGAGTCCATCTGGGGACAAATGATCATTCTTCCTTTGGAGGGCCTGGAGGGCAGGTACTGATGGCCATGAAAACCTCAGACTTTTCCTGAGCACACTGAGTATTTGTGGACACTGCAAAGGGCAGCAAAGGAGTAAAGAGTGCTAGGTCTTATATAAACCCTACATTCTCTTTCTCCAAATGGGAAATTGGGCTCCCTACTCAATCCAGTGTCTTACACTAGAGAAGCCAAGTAAATATTTGTTGAATAAAAAAATACTAATTACCCACGCACCCATAGCATGTGGAACAAAGCAAAGAACAGGTTCTAGATTTTCTTACAATCAGAACCAAAATCCAAAGCACCAACATAGGATAAGGTCACAGAAGGAACTGGTTACTTCGCTATAGCATCATTGTACTACTGGTCAAATTCTAACCTTTCTCACTGCCTCAGTTTACTTGGGTGCCAAATGGAGAGTCTTGATTGGGTGATTTACTAACATTTCCATCACTTGGGTTTTAGAAAGTAATAATATCACGTTTTAGGAGAAATAAATGATCATTCATTCTCTCATTGAGAAAAGCCTTTTTCTCCCCTGAACTAAAACAATTTAGGGAATTAGATCTGAACTTCTTGTTCGAATTGCTGATTTTTTTTTTAAAGCAAACTGGCAGAAATGATGATTTTTAAAACCAAGAACAAAAATTAAGTCATTTCACAAAATTAGAGCCTTATTCTGAGTGACACATTAATAATGGAATGAGAGTACTGAATAAATTGCATTAACTTTGTCACTCCATAACAATAGGACACCAAAAGGGTGATTAAATTTATCTCCCTGACACAAGTGATAATGCCATCGCAAATGCAGTGCTACACTGTGTGGAAAACAACATCCTTCCCCTTCCTGTTTTAAAACACTAGGTAATGACACATAGGAAGTAATTAATTGACTTCTAAACCGGGGCTTATGGATCAGCTCAAAATAACTGAGTTTTTAAAAAGTCATGTTTATTTTTAAAAAGTAATAAATGTACATAGTGAAAAGGGACAAAAAGTCAACCGGTCCCGAAAAGACAAACGAAGAGCTGCTGTGGACTCCTATTCCTAACACCACTCCTCAGACACATTAACTTTCAATTTTTTAAGCCGTGTCTTCCAGTATTTCTTTCTGTACTTATAAATAATTTGTTTAGACTATTATATATTTGTTCATCAATTTTAAACACCTATTCATTTTTCAATTTTGGAGGATGAGGAATTTGTGCTCCTGTGCCCTTCTTTTAATCTCTTTCATTATTGCTTATCTTGATCTCTGTTGATTCGTACTCAGTGCTTTCCTATATTATAGCAATACAAGTAGCATTCAGTACTATTCATTACGTGAATTAAGAGTAATATACTCTTAGGTAGGATTAAGAAGTATACTCACTTATAAGTAAATTAAAAGAATAACAGTATGCTATTATTTCCTTTTGTTGAACAACATTTTGTTTTTCCTAGAGTTAACAATTATTTGGGCTTTAATTTGTTATTTTTTCATGTTTTCTAGAAGTTTTAATAGACTAGGTATTGACATTCTGGAAACTTAGGCTAAGAGTAGTAAGATGAAATGTGGTAAAGATAAATGTACATGTGCTGCATTTAACCTGATGAGACGGGTTGCGTAAATATCAGATGGAGACCTAACCTGACCTAGGTCTGAGAGAATGAGAGCTGCTCTTTCGATGACCTCAAAATCCGCATGGATTAATGGTATAAATCAGGCATTAACATACAATCTTGGGCTACATTAATTGAAGTATACTCTCTAGAACAGAAAAGATGAATCCTGTTCTGGTCATGTTGCCTCATGTATCCTATTGTGATTCCACATTCTTAGAAAGAAAAACAGACTGGACAGAATACTGAATATGGTGGCCACAGCCATGAGAGTTTGAAAAACATGTCATATGAGAATTAGTTGAAGCAAATTGAATTGTTTTGCCTGGAAAAGTCTTAGGGGGAAGTCACAGCTGCCTTCAAATACTTTAAGGGTCACTGTTTATGAAAAAACAGATTTGTGCTATCTGGTTCCAGGGGTACATGTAGGACCAAGGGGTGAGCATTAGAGGCGGGCTCCATTCAGTCAGTGCAGACCTTTCACAACTGGATCCACAGTAGTTGTGGGAGACATGGCTCTTCCCCCTCCAGCATCCATTCTCCTATTGCTTTTGATAACACAAGTCTAATCTGGGCCTCTGGCTGTCCATCTGAAGATGACATTTTCTACTCTTGTTATGGCCATGGGATTAGGTCTAGGCTGGTGGGTCATGTATGGAAACGATGTTCAAGCCCTTAGAAGGAAAGGAGTGGGCCGTCTTTCTCTGTCTCTGCCCTCTCTCCAACCTGGAATGTGGTCATGATGAGTTTTCTTGATCTTTTGGCAACCTAAAAACCACTGAGCAATATGAAGGAAGGAGCTTGACTTTCCAACAGCAAGGATCCACCTTCTCAGTAAGAGAAAATTTCTAATTGATCAAACTCTCCTCTGGTTAAAATTTCCCTCAGGTTAAGTCACATATTTGGGTCTTCCTTACCCAAATCAAACCAATGCATGAAATGAGAGTGATATCTCCAAATAGTGTTCTTCAGATCATCACTAAGGCCTCCCTTTCCCTGATGCTCAATCAGCTGCTGCCCTAGTCCACCATCCTCTCTTGCCTGGATTTCTAGAGAAACTTCCTAAGCTGTACTCAGTCTCCAGTCCTGTCCCACACCCTCTCTACCTCATTTACCATATCTGAAATAGTGGACCCAAATCTTACCATAGACCCAGTCTTGAATTCTTCCCATAGCTTCTTATTATATTTAAGGCAATGAATAAATTCCTAGAAATGGTGTCGAAAACATGATTCTCCCTACCCATTACCAAAGATGTCCACCTCCTAATTCCCAGAACCTATGAATATGTCACCTTACTTGGCAGAAGAGTCCTTTTAGATGTTGACTAAATTAAGGATCTTGAACTGATAAGATTACCCTGGATTATCTAGATGGATTCATCACTAGGGTCCTCTGAAAAGGGAGGCAGGAAAGTAAGAATCTGTAAAAGAGACAGAAGCAGAGGGTATTATGTGCTTTGAAGATGGAAGAGGGTGCCATAAGCCAAGGAATGTGAATAGCCCCTCAAACTTGGAGGAAGCAAAAAAAGAGATTCTCTCCTGGAGCCCCCCAGAAAAGAACACCTTGCCAACACCTTCATTTTAATTTCCTAAAGTTTTTATTTTAGTCTCATTTTGGACTTTTGACCTCCAGAACTATAGTATAATAAATCTGTGTTATTTTAAGTGACGGCATTTGTGGTAAGTTGTTATAGCAGCCATAGAAAACTAATACAGGGCTGGGGATGTGGCTCAAGTAGTAGCGCACTCGCCTGGCATGTGTGCGGCCCGGGTTCGATCCTCAGCACCACATACAAACAAAGATGTTGTGTCCGCTGAAAACTAAAAAATAAATATTAAAAAAAAATTCTCTCTCTCTCTCTTTCACTCTCTCTTTTAAAAAAATTTAAAAAAAAGAAAACTCCACCAAAAAATATTAAAAAAAAAAAAGAAAAGAAAACTAATACAGCTGGCTTTGCTCATCTAACCTTTGCTCATTTCTCTCCACCTGTATTTCATGAATCTCCTGCTTCCACCCTCTGTGTTCTAGCCTCTTCGAATGATTTGTAGCACCCAGGAAGCAGGGCTTTTGTTTATGCCTTTTAGCTATGATAATTTCTCCTGTTCCCTTGCCTCTTTATTACTGTTTGGCTAATGTTTAAGTGTAGTCTTTGGTAATGAGTTCCTCTAGGAAGGCTTTGCTGCTAACCCAGTGGCTTCGGTGCCCTTCCTCTGTCTCCTTGACTCTTCCTATGTCTCATATGTAACACTATCACAGCACTTAGCTCATTGCATTTCTGAATTTCTTTGCTTATAGTTACTCCAGAGACTAGCATATATATCAGTATATATTTGTAGAAAGATTCATTGGAAGCAGTCAAGTGGAAGTGAGCTGACTAGTAAAAATACTCGAAAATGGACCTCTGCAGCAGTTGGGGAAGGGACTCTTTCATTCAAAATGTCTTAAATGGAACACTACCCATCCTTTCCTCACAGCCTGATCAGCTCCTTCCCATCTTCCAAGTCTTTTTTTAAAAAACAAGTAACAGCTTTATTGAAATAGAATTATCATATCATATAACTCACTCATTTAAAATGTGAAATTCAAAGATTTACAGTATATTTACAGAGTTGTGCAAACATCATCGCAAGAAATTTTAGAGCATTTTCATCATCCCTAAAAGAACTTCATATCTAACAGTAGTCATGTTCCATTTCCTCCCAAGCTCTTCCCCAGCCCTACTTAACATTAATCTACCTTCTGTCCCTATAGATTTTTCTATTCTGGAATTTTATATAAACTGAATCATATAATCTTTATATTTTGCAACTGGCTTCTTTCACTTAGCATAATGTTTTCTGCATTTGCCTGTGATATAGCATGCATCAGTACTCCATTCCTCTTTATTGCCAAAAAAATGTTCCGTTGTATGGATAAACCACACTTTCAAATGCATTCATCAGCTGATAGTCATTCCAATTTTTGAACTCTTGAGCTATTTTAAATAATGCTGTTATGAGCATTTGTGTAGACAATTTTGCATGGATATATGTTTTGATTTCCCCTGAGTATATACCTAGGAGTAGAATTGCTGGGTCATAGGATAACTCAAGGTTTAACTTTTTATGGAGCTTCTAGACTGTTTACCAAAGTGGCTGCACCATTTTATCATCCCATCAATAGCGCATGAGAGTTCCCATTTCTTCACATCTTCATCAAAACTTGTAATCATCTGTCTTTTTTATCATAAACATCCAGGGCATATGGAGTGGTATCTCATTGTATTTTTTTTTTTGCAATGTCCTGATGGGTAATGATGTGAACATCTTTTTGTGTGTTTATAGGGTACTTGTATATCTTTATAGAGACATAACTATTCAAATCCTTTGTTCACATAATAATTATATTATTTGTCTTTTGTTATTCATTTGTGAGATTTTTCAAATATATTCTAGGACTGGGAATGTGAGTCAGTAGTAGTGATCCTTATTAACATGCATGAGACCCTGGGTTGATCTCCAGTGTTACAAATAAAAAAGAGAGAGAGAGAGAGAGAAAGAGAGGGAAGGGAGAGAGATTGTACAATATCTTTAGCAGATGTATGACATACAAGTTTTTCTCCCATTCTGTGGGGTTCTTTTTACTTCTTTGACAACAGTCATAAAGGCAGGAGAGTTTTTTTCTTTTGAAGATGTCCTATTTTTCTGTTTCTTCTTTTGTTGCTTGTTCATTTACTATCATATTTTCAAAGGTTTTGCATGATCCAAAGTGAAGAAGATTTAGAAGATTTATGCCTATATTTTCTTCTAGGAGATTTATAGTTTTAGCTCTTATAATTAAGTACATGATACAGTTTGAGTTCATATTTGTTTCCAGTGTGAGGAAGGAGAATGACTTCATTATTTTGCATATGGATATCTAGTTTTCCCAGTAATATTTTTTGAAAAGATTGTTCTTCCTTAACTGAATTATGTGATGATTTATTTCTGGACCCTCAATTCTGTTCTACTGATCTCTACAACTATCCTTATTTCAATACCACATAGTCTTGGTTAACTTTTAAAATGAAAAGTGAAAGTCCTCTTATTTTTATTTTTTGATGGTGCTGAAGACTAAACCCAGGGCCTTGCATAGTGTTCTACCACTGAGCTACAACCCAGCCCCACGTTTCTATTTTTGAAGTTCATATTAGTTGTTTGGGGTTCTTTGCATTTCCATATGTATTTTAGGTTGTCAATTTCTTTTAAAAAATCCAGCTAGGATTATGATGTGGATTGTGTTGAATCTGTAGATCAATCAGGGAAATAGTATCATCTCAATAACATTAAATTTTCCAGCTTGTAAAATGAAATATCTTTTCATTCATGTAGGTATTTAATTTTTTTCAATGATATTTTGCAGCTTTTAATATAGCTTTCAATATATAAAAAAGTGTTGCATTTCTTTTGTTAAATTTATTCCCCAACTGGCTTATTATTTTTGATGCTATTGTAAATGGAATCATTTTCTTAATTTCATTGTTTATTTCTCTTTGCTTTTGTATAGAAACACAATTGATTTTCATATGTTGATTCTGTATCCTGCAACATTGCTGAAATGCTTTTTTAGTACTTTTTTTTTCTTTGTGTGTGTGTGTGTGTTGTGATCAGATTTTCTACATAAAAGATCACATCACCTGTTCAATGAGAGAGTTTTACATCTCCCTATCCAATCTGAATGCTTTCAAATTTTCTTTCTTTATATTTTTTCCCAACTGCCTTGCCTGGAACCTCAAATGAAATGCTGAAAAGAAGACTAGAGAGTAGTCCACCTTGTTTTGCACCTGATCTGAGAGGGTAATCTTTTAATCTTCCATCATTAAATCTTATGCTAATTAGATTTTTCATAGATGCTTTTATTTGGTCAAGAAGCACCCTTTGGTTCTCGTTTATTGATTGTTTTTATCATGAAATGATGCCGCATTTTATGAAAGTTTTTAAGTGTCAACTAGATAAATGTGGGCTTTTCTTCTTTAGTCCACTGACACAATGTAGCACATTAATAAATTTGAAAATGCTAAACCAACCTTCCTTCCAAAACCAAGTTTAGAGATGTTATGTTTTTGTTTTCATTCACTTTAAAGCATTTTCTAATTTCCTTTGAGATTTCTTCTTTGATCCATTGGTTATTGAGAATCTATAGTTCAATTTCTACATATTTATGATTTCCCCAAATTTCTCTCTGTAATTGACTTCTGATTTCAATCCATTATGGTCAAAGAATATATTTCATATGATTATGATTTCAATTCCTTAAAATTTATTGATGTTTATTTTTGGCCTTACATATGATCTATCCTGGATTATGTTTCATGTGCTTTAAGAAGAGTGTGGATTTGTTGTTGTTGGAGGGTTTATAGATACCTCCTAAGTCTCTTTGACTGATAGTATTGCTCACATCTTCTATTTTCTTGTTGCTGTTCTGCTTTGCCATTCTATCCATTTTTGAAAGTGAGATATTGATGTCTCCAGCTAGTATTACTGAATTGCCTTTTTCTCCTTTTAAGTCTGTCAGTTTTTGCTTCATGTACTTTGGGGCTCTGTTGTCAGGTACATATGTGACTATTTATTATTTAACAAGTTATTAGCCCATTGAATTCAGCAATATATAGGATAATGCATCATAATTGAGTAGGTTACATATAGAAATGCCAAGTTGGTTCAACAATAAAAATCAGTCAATGCAGTTTACCACATTAATGGAATAAAGGAAAAATTCCTAAAATATGGCTTAATGGATGCAAAAAAGTAATCATACTTTGATAAAATTTAAGACTTTGATAAAACTTAAGACTCTCAGCAAACCAGCAAAAGAAGAGAACCTCCTCAGTCTGATCGAGGGCATTTCCAAGGCCCACAGCTAGCATCATACTTATTGGTAAAGGACTGCATACTCTCCATTGGGATTGGAAATAAAGCAAGGAGGTGTGCTTTTCCATTTCTACTAGCCCTAGCCCATGAAATAAGGCCATGCAAGGAAAAGGAGCCGTACTGAATAGAAAGGAAGATGTACAAGTACTTCATTCACAGGCAACAAGATACTGTATGTGGAAAATAAATTATAAAAATCTATCCCTCAAACATCTGTCTACTAGAAATAAATGAATATAGCAAAGTCATGGGCTAAAATTTTACATTAAAAATCAATTTAATTTCTATTTGCTACCAGGAATCACTCCGGCATGATGTTTTAAAGTAATTTTTATAATAGTAAAAATAAAAATCCTTGGGAATGAAATTAATGAATGATGTGCAAGATCTCCAGACTGAGAAATTAAGGAAGACCCAAAGAAATGGAGAAATAAACCATGAGAACTGATAATTCACATTGGAGGTGCAATGGGAAATAGCACTGTTGTGTGATGTTTTTACTTTTTATAAATAAACAATATTTAAACTATTACATAATAATAACAGTTATCAATTATTAGTGCAAAGTGTGACTGACAAATTCCTAAAAGGGCAGGCAGCTCTGATCTTGACCCTTTTCTGCTCAAGAATAGCTTCTTGTTCGTAGGATCAAGGACAAACTCTGGCATTAACAGGGTTTTCATCATTGACTCCAAGCTCCCTTTCCATATTTCCTTCCCACATATTCCCCCATTTGTGCTACACTCCAACCATCTCCTTGCCATGTCCTAGCCAGATTTGGATCTTCATTGTGCCTTGGCTGGGATATTCCCTTCCTTTAGCTGACTCTTCCCCTGCCCCCACCTTCACCATCTTCAGCTGAGGTCAGGCTCCCAGGGCCTTGCAGTACTTAGCACAGTGAGTGACACTTAACAATTGAAGAAGGTGTGGTCAATAGTTGCTGAAGAGAGTGGTTCACTGATACCAATCCCCGAGGAGAGGGTAAATGGATGCACTTGGGTCTAAATAAAGACAAATACAGGTAAAATGTATGTCTAAACAGTCCAGGCAATCTCCTTCACGGGCAGGTCACAGATTGTCGTCATGAGCCAAACCCACAATCACTACAATTTTGCAGGATTTTAAAAAATTTATTCATTATTGGTCATTTGTTTCTTCTATTGTTTACTTATAGAATTACAAAGTTTTAGTATCTAAAGGACCAGTGAATGTTTAAATTTTATTTATTCATTTGTTTGTTTGTTTATTTATTTTTGTGGCACTGGGAATCAAACCCAGGGCCTCATGCATACTAGGCAAGCACTCTGCCACTGAGCTACATCACCAGCCCTTTTATTTCATCTTATTCTATTTTATTTTGAGACAGTTAAATTGCTCAAGTTGGTCTCCAACTTGTGATCCTCCTGCCTCGACCTCCCAGGTAGCTGAGATTACAGGCATGTGCCACTGTGCCCAGTGTTTATTTATTTATTTATTTATTTACTTTAAGAAAGAGAGAGACGAGAGAGAGAATTTTTTTAATATTTATTTTTCAGTTTTCAGTGAACACAACATCTTTATTTTATTTTTATGTGGTGCTGAAGATTGAATCCAGCGTCCTGTGCATGCCAGGCGAGCGTGTTACTGCTTGAGCCACATCCCCAGCCCAGTGTTAATTTATTTTTGTGGTGCTGGGGATAAAATTCTGGGCTTGGTACATGCCAGACAGGTACTCCACCACTGAGTTATACCTGGACTCCTTAAAGTATCTTCTACTGTAACCAAAAGAGAGTTTTGAAATAATCTAGATAAGCAACCTCCAATCCACTGATGTTGTTTTGGCTTTTGTTTGTTTGGGTCATGAGAGTACGACCCGTAAGGTTTCCCAGAGCCCCACACTTAGGATTCAAGCTTGGCCCAGGATTCCACTGCTGTTGACTTGACATCTTATTAATTTTGAGCATGAAATCCTGCATTTTCACTATGCACTGGGCCTCATAAGTATTCGAGCCACCCAACATATATTCTCTCAGGCTCCATCATGTCCTACCTCTGTGCACCTCTTCTGCCATAAGACAATTCCACTGGCTGGAGACGCTAGAAAGCATAGTATATGGAACACTAGAAATCACAGCTTCTCACTTCTCCATCTTTAGAATTCCTCCTCAGTCTTCCTAATATGATCTCTGCAAGGAAAGTCTGGAGATCTAAGATTGTTTAAGATTCCCATTTTACATACAAAAAATAAATAAATCAATAACAACCCCCCCCCCACCAAGATCCAGAGAGGTAAATTTCTCCAGCTACCACTTAAATAATTTTAGCATCTGTTTCTAGGTATCTTATCTTTCTATTAGACCAAATAAAAATTATTACAGGCAGCAGTGAACGAGCATAAACTCAAGGAAGCTAATGACCAGTCTCTTGGCATGGCAGGATGCAGGATGTGGACCTGTTTCTATTCAGATGGAGCCTGGTTCCCAGTCTGGGCAGAGCTCCTTGTTCCTGAGCAATATACCCACCTTCATCTCCATTTCGGCATCATAGATGCCAAGGAATGCAAAGGGCCTTAGGTTGTATCCCTCAGAGTCGTGAAAAGATAACCTCCAAGTCCCTTGAAATCCTACTTTTCAAGGGAGGCCTTTTTCATTTTTCGTCCACCTTGGCTATTAGAAAATATTTTCTTTTAATGAAGAACAGAAATAAGCCTCTCTACAAATTCCAGCCAGGGGACTTGCTTCCCTGATAAGATGACAAATAACAACTCTATTTTGCTACATAATCGCTTTTCAAATAATTGCAAATAATTCAACATCCACCTCCATTTTCCCAGGGCTGTTCTCCTTTAGTTGAATACTCCATTGTCTGTAATGTTCCATAGTGATGCAGTTTCTAAACTTCTTCCTATCCTCATCTCTTTTCTCTGGTGACCCTCAGAGTCAGTAAGAGATCAAATCATTTAAAAGGAAAGAAATAAGGCAAAGCAAAAGATCACAGTATTTTTATAATTTGCTAATTAAAGAATCAGTAATAAAACTAGGACCAGAGAAACGTGGGCAAGATAATAGGGCCAAAGTAGATATATGTCAAAACTTTTTGTTGAGAGTGACAAAACCCATCTAGGACTTGCTTTAGCAAGTAAAAGAACATAGTAATCAGAGAGCAGTTGGAAAATTTACCTGAAAGGGCTCTGATTGGCCAAATTGGGTCATTGCCTATCCCTGGACCAGGAAGTCATAATTGGGTAAGAAGAGGAAAGTGCCATTTAGATTACAAAAATTCAAAGAAAGACACTGAGGATTATTATTCAAAGGGAAAGGAAAGTACAGAGCACTACAGTTCTGTAAGAATAGAGTTGATGGGACAGCCACAATGCCAGGTACAGACATTTACTGGACTAATGAGTAGCATATATACGGTTGCCCCCATAACCCATGGGGATGTGGTCCAAGCCCCTAGTGGATACTTGAAACTCTGGATAATACCCAACCCGACCTACTGTTCTTTCCTCTACATACACTTCTTCCATAAAGATGAATTCATAAATTAGGCACAGCAAGAAATTAACCACAATAACTAATAACAAAATAGTACACTGTAATAAAAGTTATATGAACGTGATTTCTTTTTCCTTCAGAAAATCTTTTTGACAATGGGATGATTTACACCCCGGTGGGATACAGAAGGACGGTGGGAGAGTTCATCCTGCTACTCAGAACAACACACAATTTAAAACTTACAAATTATTTTATTTCTGAAATTTTCCATGTAGTTTTTTTCAAACCACAATTGATCATAGGTAATCAACACGGTGGAAAGGGAAAGTAAGAATAGAGGGGACAGTGTTGAGTGTATTGACTTTTTAATTGACATCTACTAAGAATGAAATTGAATGTTTTGTGGAAAAGAATTACATTTTACAATAGATTCTGAAACCTGCATTAATAGCATGAGTTAATATATGCATGAATATGTGCTTTGAAAACTAAAACAGAAACTACTTGTGGCTACATGGTTGTTGAGGTGGTAGGCCTGGTGGTTCCCGCCCTGGGCCGCAGCCCCAGGGAAGAGGTCAGGAGAGACATGGAGCATGCGCTGTGGGAGGACACCAGGGCTGCGTTTCTGCTGCGTTGTTTCCTTAAGCACTGGGGAAAACTGAAAGAGGACAGTTTATTTGCCCAATTAAAGATGGGCTCTCATTGAGGGCTGCCCCAGAGCCCGCAAACCACAGCATGGAGGCATTAGTGGCTGCCCAGAGCCCATATGTTGGCTAAGATGTCAGCAAGCCGGGCCACAGACGGGTCTGGTTTCCTTGTGGCTGCAGTCCTTTAAGTTAACGGACGAAATCTAACCACACAGGCTTGGAGCAGAAAGCGAGGGAGAGACTGTGACGAAGTTCGCCAGTGTAGGATCCAGGCTAATCAACCTTCTAAAAAACATGCCCTAGAACCTGGTGGGGAGGCAGGGCTTGCCAGGAGAAGCTGGGGGCCTATAACTGCTTCTCAGGAAGGCATAATGCAGGGCCACCAAGTACCGCAACTGGTCCACCACAATGCTTCCTGCACCCCAAGCCTCCAAGCAATTGCTTTGACTTGTGCCTCCTGAGCTAAAGGGAGATCGAAAGGCACCCAATAGGTAATTTTGACCTGGGGCCTTTTGGAAGGCTCCTCATGTTCTCTCAGAGGACTTCAGCTATTTACACAAAATGAAAAAAAAAAATCTGTTGAACATTGAACCTTTTGGTATTTTATTTTCCAAAAGGAACCTCAGTGGACATTTTAAAAATCAATCAGCAAGTGTTTATCAAGCAGCTAACTACCTGCAAGGCATTGGCTATTGTGGATTCCAGGAGTGGTGTAATTTAAGATGAACTGCACATATAAGATGAACCATTTTACATCCAGTATACCTGTGTGTATGTGTGGGTGGGTATTTCTGTGTGCCTAAGGAATATTGTCTTCTTCAGAGCACTTACTTTGGGAGACGGTATTCTTAATTCAATGGTGTTATCTGTGTAGAAAGTATTTCTAAAAAATCTTTTTTTGGGGGGCTTAACCTTCAGAGCCTAAGCTATATTCTTTTGAAGATGCTTGATGTGTAAAGCTATTACAAGATAGAATTGAGGAATACATTTTCTGAAAGAAATGCAGTCCACACAAAATCTTCTATGTGACTGGTAGAAACAACTTTATCATCATAATCCCAAACTGGAAACAACCCCAGTGTTCTTCATCTGATGAATGGATATACAAAATGTGGTCTAGACATATAGAGGAATATTATTCAGCCATAATAAGTAATGAAGCATTGATACATGTCATCATGTACATGAACTTTAAAAACATGCTAGCAGGGGATGTAGCTTAGTGGTAGAGTCCTTGCCTACCTTGCCAAGGCCCTGGGTTCAATCTCCAGCACTGCAAAAACAAACAAACAAACAAAATTATGCTAAGTGGAAGAAGCCAGACACAAAAGATCATATATTACAGGATTCCATTTATGTGAAACATCCAGAAAAAGCAAATCTTTAGAGACAAAGTAGATTGGTCATTTCCTGGGGTGAAAAGTGGGAAAAGGTACTGGAGATGTTCTAAAATTGGACAGTGGTAATGGCTGCATAATTCTGTATCTTTACTCAAAATTGTTAATAAATTGGGTATGTACACTTAATATTCATGAATTTTATTATATGTAAATTATGCCTCATTACTGAGGCCTTTTTTTAAAAAAAAAAAGAAAGAAGAAAGTATCCAAACTGATTTTGGAGTGATTCATGAAACATTTCTATAGTAAATATAGTTAATGGAAAGAGCTAGAAAATTCTCCCTACCAAAGTCCCAAAATCAGCCAAGAAATGGCAGCACCTTGGGAAAGAGTGCATATCAGCCCCAGGTGACTGACAGCCACTTCTCATTTGCATACTGTCTGATGGGCATTACTCCAGGAGAGCTGTCACCATCATAAGCTACTGCCTTTCTCACACTTACAACCCACTGGGGAGATAAGACATATATGAAGGTACTGACATCTATGAATAAGTAAAGTAAAATAAATTAGTTAATGTCAAACTAGTTAAAGCACTGTTTCTTTTCTCAGAGTGTGAGTTGACGGCAGAGTAAAACAAAATGAGGCGTTCTTCCTCAGCCAGTTTGCAAAATCCCTACAAACAGGATTTTGAAAGATCGGTTATGAGGAAGAGAAAAAGCCTCCATATGGGGAACATATTGTTGTGCCTCCTCCCTCCCCCAAATATTGCTGTAATAATGGATAATCTTTCATTTGAATCCCTTTGCCCCAAGTCCAAGTCTGACTGATATTGCATTTTCAAAGTCTCAGGTACATAAAAATAATTTCCACACTAGTGTCCAAATGGATGCTTGCATTTGAGATTTCAGCTGACACAGGATTGAAATCTCCCTCTCTCTGCTTTCAGCCCATTTTCCTCTAGAGCTGACATTGGCAGCCTCCGGTCTTTCTTTAGTGGATGCGCCAAAGGCAGTTGTCTCTTCCCCCACCTGTTTCTTTTTCCTCCCTGAAATCCAGAATGATTTTCCTCTTGCACTCTGAAGGATAAACCCATGCAAAGTGACCACCATACCAAACTCCATGCCAGGGGGTGGAAGTAGGATTAGCAATTTCTAGGTCCCAGCTTTGTGTGATTTTTGAAAGGCTTAGCACAGCAGGGAGCTAGGTTTGTTAATTGCGCAGATAAATGCTAGTTGACCTGTAAAATGCAGGATTAAGTTGTTTAAATCCATTCCCACTGGCAATATGGAAAGATGGAGGGACTCAGGTTGTGGTTACAGTTCTCCTGAGAGATGGACAGATGTGTGCAGGTACCAACTGCAAACCAGATTGCCTTTTGGCATCATGGAGGAGCTTCCTCAAGGATGTCTGAAGAGTAAGCCTGGGCTCTATGAATGCATGCTGTGAAAAAGATGAAGTTGCATAACACATTGTAGCCAGGTGAAACCTAATATTGAATGAAAGCATCAAGCTACCCTTAACTAAGGAGGGGAGTCCAAAGTAAAATGTGTTGGAGAACTAAGAAGCAGCCACTGAATGTTCTCACTCTTACTGGGACCAGTGACTGAGCACCTGGACATTTCAATGTATTTCTTTGGTCTGGGAGAAGGGGAGGCTGAACACTTAGTTTCTAAAACTTTAGTTAGGAAGCAATTGTTTTAGTTTCTAAAACTTTAGTTAGGAAGCAGTTGTGCATTAGTCATTATAACTCATGCACATATTTCATGTTTTATGTTAAACGTGTTTTGTGACTGTCAGCTTTGGAATATAAATATTCAGAGGACACAGATTGTATCCACGTGGACTTGATTGTTAGTGTTTAACATAGATTCTATGAGGATGCTTAAACAATGCTATCAAATTTTTCTGACTTTATGTAACAGGTCAGGAAGCTCAATGGAAAAATTTTTAAAAATAACCTCTCACCTCCATAAAATAAATTATTCTAGTCAACAGTGCCTCCCAGATTTGTCATATAAATTAGCAGGAAAAAAAAATATCTCCAACAACTAAGCCAGGGAATAAAATCCCCATGTCGGTCACCTCTTTTCTAATTATCACTAAAGCCTGACTTAGCTAGATGAAACATAGCTCAGGAGGGAACATTAAAGCTCAGACATTAACCATGATAACTAGAGTGGAAATGTATCTCTAAGAGATTGGGCAATGGTCTGAAGATATTCTAGGTTTTACTTGAGGATTACCCGGAGTATGGAGAATTGAATCCTTGCCCAATGGCAGCTGAGTGGGGGTGGGGCCTTCTGCCTGGTAAGGATGGTGCCAAGGAGCAATGAACTTCAAGTCAAGCAACAGCTCTACCAAGAATCAACCAGTCTCCATTCTCAAGGTCTCAGAGGCCAGAGAAACATGGATCAGAAATGCCTGAGCATAGCAACCCTATTTTAAGCACAGCACAGAAAAAATTATGTTAAGAACAAAGGGAAAGAAGAGATGGTTTATTTCAGCAGTGGGGATTCAACCCACTGGCTAGGCAAGTTGTTCTTCCACTAAACTACATCTCCAGGCCATCTATTTTTGATTTTGAAACAGGGTCTCTCCAAGCTTCCCAGGCTGGCCTCGAATTTGAAATCCTCCTGCCTTAGTCTCCTGAGTAACTGGAATTATAAGCATGCGCCACATATCCAGTTTAGGTAGAGATGGGTTTTTTCTTTTCTTTTTTTTTTTTAACCCAGAGAGGGAGGAGACGAAGAAGTGTCTTGGGGGTGTCTTGGTTGGATGGATAGATAAGATTTTTCATAGTTGAGAAATCTTGAGAGATATATTCTGCACCCCCTGCAATAGCAGAATTTGCCAATTGTAGATACTAAATTCCGGTTGCTAGGTTGTGAAATGTCTTGGTAAGAGGTTTTTCTCCTCTTCCTCCTCCTCCTCCTCTGCACTGAGGATTGAACCAGGAATTCACACATGCTAGGCAAGCACTTTACCACTGAGCAGCATCCTAGCCAGAGATATCTATATATTTTTTGGTTCAGGCAGTTTTTGTATGTTTTGACATGTACATATTCTAATTTCATCATCTTATCCTTGATCTGCTTCCTTTTCCCCCCCACTAACTAGCATTTGAATTACATGCTGTTGAGAGGATCTTGATTTAAGCACATCAAGAGTTACAAATAGGACTGGGGTTGTGGCTCAGTGGTAGAGCACTTGCCTAGCATGTGTGAGGCACTGGGTTCAAGTCTCAGCACCACCTATAAGTAAATGAATAAATAGAGGTCCATTAACATCTAAAAGATATTAAAACAAACAAACAGAAAGAGTTGTAAATAACAAGATTTATTTTATTGTGGTAAAATACACACAACATAAATCCTACCACCTAAGCATGTTCAGTTCAGCAATGTTAAGTGTATGTACACTGCTATGCCACCAGTCTCCAGAACTTTTTCATCTCACAAAACAGAAACCGTCTACCCACTGAACAATTCCCCATCCCTTCCTCCCCAAAGCCTCTGGAAACCACTATTCATTCTATTTATCTTTCCATGAACTTGAATACTTTTAAATATCCAACTTAAGTGGAATCATAGAGTATTTTTGTTTGTGTGTGACTTATTTCAGTTAGCATGACCTAAAGGTTTATCAAGTTGGTAGCTTGTGAAGGAATTTCCTTTCTTTTTAAGGCTGAGTAATAGTCCATTGTTTGTAGGTGTCACACTTTGCTTATCTATGCATCCATCAGTCATGATTTGGGTTGCTTCCACCCCTTGAATATTATGAATAATGCTACCATGAACATGGAAATACACTTATCTCTTCAAGACTTTACTTTCAATATTTTTTGGAACACATACTCAGATGTGGAATTCCTGGATTATGTAAGATTTTATTTTCAATTTTTTGAGGCAACTCCATCTTGTTTTCCACAGCAGTTGCACTATTTTACATTCCCACACACAGTGCACAAAGTTTCCAATTTCTCCTCATCCTCTGCAACACGTATTTGCTCATTTTATGGATTTTTTTAAAAAATGGCAGTCATCCTAATAGGTGTGAGGTGCTGATCTGTTTATTATATTTGCAGCAAACTGGCTAAGGATGAAACCTTTCCTCATTTAATAGGAATAGAGAATCCAAATGGAACTCTTTGGTAGGGAGACACAATCCAGTGGCTTCCATCGCTCTCTTGGTCAGATTCAAATTTCCTACAAGGACCATATAAGGCTCCATGATACTTGATCCCCTCTGCCCTAGCACAGTGATAATTTTATGTAATAGCCTTAATTATTTTATACATAAAGCAGAGTTTTATGATGTGGCATTTTTTACTCATGGTGTCACTGTGGCACTCAAAAAGTTTCAGATTTTGGAGCATATCAGATTTCAGATTTTCTGAGTAAAAGTGTTAATTATGGTGAGAAGAGCGCCTCCTGAATCTGGCAAGAACCAGGCAAAACTGTTCTAGCTCCCAAACTCTGCTTCTCCTAGCTCCAAAGCCCTACACTGCTCTCTACTAATAGTCTCTCCGTTGTTTCCAAAGAAGCATGGAATGTGAGAACCAGCAGAGGCCCTGGAGTTTACCATAATACTTCAGTCCTCCTTTTTGGTTAGAGTAGAAAACCAAAGTTCAGAAAAGAGAATTGATAAGCTTAGAAATCCAGCTTGGCTTTAGTGTGTTATAATTATAATAAAAGATTATACTAACTTTAGGCACTAATAAGTGACTTTGAGTTGACCTCAATGTATTTGACTATCACTTTGTGAATGGCCTTGTGCAGGCTTATAAGTGTCAAGATAAAACAGTGAACCTTACAATTCCAGCCTATGTTTAATCCCATCATTGACCTGACTGTATCTAGTGATAGGAGTCTATGCAATCAGGTAAGATGACAGTTCACAGACTTGCCAATAATTGGGTCATTACTGGGGAACCTGACTGTGGATGTGTTAACCCAGAAGTTGAGGGTTGAATGAAGAAGAAAAACTTAGTCAGGGACATGGAATCAAGGGTCTAGAGTCATAGTTGACCTTAAACATAACCTAATCCCTATTTCCTCTCAAAAATAGGGGAATTAGACACATGGATTTTGGAACAAAGAAATGGATCAAAGTTGATGAAGAAAGGAAGACAATGAAGATAAGAAAATGGAACTAGGTCAACAAGTAACATGTCCATAAGGCAATCCTTTCAGTTCAGTCATGGAGGAATACATTTGTGCATAATGGTTGCAGCTTAGAAAATGTGTCAGCCTAGAGAAGTTACATCTTTTCTCTCCTGGTGCCCTTTCTCATCTCCTCACCCAGAAATAATTGCTGTCTTATTGTTTTCCTCTAATGTACCTCTTACCCTTAAATCAAATCCTGCTCTTTGAAAAGTAACCAGTGTCCATGTTGAATGTCTTAACATAGGTGGAACAATAAGGGCTTAATATCACCTCTCACACTACGATTGGTAATGTCTGTCAAGCATCCTGTGTAGAGAGTTCTGAGGCACATCACAGGCTGAGGGGGGGATAACAAATAAAGCTGTCAGTCGCAGGTAAGGGATGGCCAATTAACGTTCTCAATCACAGGCAAAGGAAGGAAACTTGATGGGGTGCTGGGCCAGGTATTTAATGTATGTGGCAGAGTTAACATATTTAAGTTCATTATTACTTGCCTCAAGATTATTGGCAACTTTAATCTTACTTCTAATTTGCATAACAAGTTTTGTCTTCTGGAAAAGAATTTTAGATATCAACAACAAGTGAGAAAGATATTCCATGGACTCAGTATCTTCTATGATCATATCACTAAGCAAAAAAAAGGACTTTCCAAAAGATCTATAAACATCCTTACATGCTTTTGAACACATCTTATTTAACTCTCAGACAAAGCCTCAAGAATCTTCTTTATGTCAGAAATCAAGCTTTTAACTAACTCCCATGCAGTCAGTAAATAAAGCTGGACTTTCACCTAGGCTCTGGCAATTTCTGGAGCTCAGGATATCCTCACTACACCAATAAATAAGTTTCTCTTTTGTCTTTTCTTAAAGCAAAGAAATGAGGGGCAAGGAAAGGGAAGGTTCTATAGAAAAAGGAAAGAAGACGCCTGCCTAAGAAATTGGGGGTGCAAAGGATACATTCAAATCCCAAGACTCATGAAATTTCAAATCCACTTAGGAACTCAGAAAAGGTGAACATAATCCACTGCTGTTATTTATATGATGAGAAAATAAGTCATCAGACCTGGGAGTAATTAATCAATGAAGACTTCCTGGAAGGAATAATTTTAGATTAGGGTTTTGAAAGATGCATAAGGTGGAGGAGAAGACTCTGAAAATAAGAAAATGAGAATGTCATTTCATTAGTTCTAGCTTTTCAGATGGACCACATAGGCAAATGTGTTTAAATGTGAGAAGCTATATTTAAAAAATCATCTTTTATTTCTTGAGAAAATTCTATTATGTTCTATTTCAATGACCAAAACTCCAGGGGGCCTGGAAAGGTTATTAAAAAGAAATTGGTCATTAAATTGAAACTATCTAGTAGACGACTTTTAAAAGCCAGCTGTCAAAAAAAAAAAAAAGCTTCACTGAAATATAAGAGGTCATCATCAAGTTTTCACAGAGGAATTATATGACTAATATGGCATGATCTCTTTTCTGTCTGTCTTCTTGGTTTGACCCCAGTGGAGTCAAAAACAGATTGGTGAAGTGAGAGTAGGAAAGAATAAATGTGGTTAGTGTACTGATATAATCTGTGCCAGATGCTTTCTTTTCCTGTGTCACAGATGTGGCCTTAGTGACCAGCTAGGGAGGTAGGAAGGAAAGTTGGGGCGGTGGTGCAGCCCAGTAACCTTCCAAGGTTTTAAATCTCGATTTCAATATCTAGGCAAAGCATCACCTGCTGATCCACCATGAGGGAAAGAGTTCTGAGAGGAAGATCCTTGGCCTGTCCTTGATGCCTGAGGTGGCATCAAATACACCATGGGAGTAAAAATAAGTTCATTTCATAGTTTAGAGAAGTATTCTAATCAGAATTACGGAATTGAGATTGCCATGCATACCTGGGAAAGGTCTCTCCCCATACCATGTGGTTCTTGTAGGCATAAATCTCTAGTTGACTAGTCAAAATATCTCATCCTCCTGGATCCAGAGAGATGGACACAGTCTCATCAGGGTCCTCTGCAGAGACTGATATCAACTGAATGACATGCTGGGGAGAAAAGGTTCTCTGTTTTCTCTTTATCTTGAAGGATGGCACAAGCTAGGGATATCTAGTGATTACCTTTGATATCACATGGAGGAATTCTGACTGAAATCAACATAATTAGCTGTCTGTAGAACTAAGAGATGTCAGAGAAAACAAAGTCCTAATGTTATAATTCGAACCGCTGGATCCAGCTAACCTGAAATCAGTTCACCTCTTAGTCTTCCTGTTTATTTAAACCTACAATTTCCCTTTAACACTTTGGCTAGTTTTCATCTCTATCATTTACATCCAAAAGACTCCTTGCTAATTTAGAGGGAAGAGCCTGGGAGAAATCAAGCAAGGTGCCTGTTCTAGAATTTGTTTGTTTGTACCATAGATAAGGAGCTGGATCTTTTCACGGAGCCTTTTAGAGAGCATCCCTCACGGACATTCCCTTGGTACCAGCTTCTTCTCTCTCATTTTTATTAGCCTTCTCCTCTAACCCCCATCCCCACCAAACACCTTTTCTCTTAGAATCTACCCTTTTCTCGAAAGAAATAGTCAAATTTCAGACCCCTTGAGTTTTTTTCTTGTATAAGTAACATTTACATCCTCAGACTTCAGAGGGTATCAGCAGATTTACTCACATATTCAGAATTTCTGCTCTCAGCTATGACTAAAAGGCTCTGGTGTTGGGGTCTGTTGGCTCCTGCATGAAAAGAGGCACTTTAAGCTTCTATCCAGAGGACAGGGGAAGGGAGGGGTAAGACAACAATATCTACTCTGGGCCTCGGGCACCTTCGCCTGTGTACTGGAACACAAGCCACAAAATCAAAGATGAGTTTAGTCATGAAAACACTTGCCTCGTCTAAATAAGAAATTTCATATTCCCCATTATCATAAATTTGACACCTGGAGAGCAGGAACTCTGGATCATTGTTTTAAATAAAGCATTTATCCCTTCACTATTCTGAGTTATCTCCAAATTTAATGCACATAAATCCCTAAATTAATGGAGAATCAACTGCTCCAGTTCCAGTCATTTCTTCCCAATCACTTGTTTTCCGGATTTATGTCACTGGGGTGGGGGTCAAGGTGAGAAGTTGGGTTGGAAAGCAGGTCCAATTGTTCTACCATAGTGGTAGAAAGATATATGGGGGGATAGGGCTTGAAATCAAATTCCTTGCATGTATGATTTTGTCAAAATTAACCCAACTGCTATGTATAATTAACATGCTCTAAAAAAGATATATATGATCTCATTTAAGAGTGTGGGTATTGTGGTTTGGATTTGGAATGTCCCCCAAAGGCTAATGTGTTAAGGCTTAATCTTCAGCGCAGTAATTATCAGAGCAGGCTTTACGGAACTGATGAGGGACATTGATGAGGGACCTGACCTCATCAATGGATGTATCCTGTGATGTGTTCATAATTGAATGAATCATTGGGAGGTGGTAGAAATTGTAGGAGATGGGGCCTATTGGAGAAAGTCAGTCACTGGGGGTGTGCCTGGAAGGGTATATCTGGTCCCCAGCCCCTTCCTCACTCTGTCTCTCTTGCTTTGCTTCTTGACCACCACAGCGAGCACCTTTGCTCTACCATATTCTGCGTCACTAAAGGCCCAAGGCAGCAGGGCCAAGTGACCATGGACTGAAATCTCTGAAACTCTGAGTGAAAATAAATCTTTCCTCCTTTAAGTTGATTTTCTTGGATATTTTGTTATAGTGAAGAAATGTTGGCTAACATAGTGAGGAATAAATATTCAAGAACTTGAAATAACTTTTGACTGTAAACTGACCTGATGCAAAAAGTCAGAACTTAATTATGTATGTGCTTAGGAAGGTCTATAAACCTAGGAAAAAAAATTTCAGGATGAAGTTAGAAGTCATATAATAAAAAGATATGGAGAAAGAAAGTGAATTATTCCTAGGTATTTGTACTTAAATAATACTTGTGTATTAATTAACACATAATTTTTTACTATAGTAGCTTCCTAAGTATTTTGGAAATATTAACTCATGTAATCCCCACAACAACTGTATGAGATAATTCACTAGAATGTGTAATGATTTTAATTTTTTTAGAGTTTATTTTATTGGTTCTTGTTAGTATATATCCATCATTTTAATAACACTTTAGTATCAAAATAGCAATAATATTTAAAAAATGAGAAAATAAGGCACAGACTAGCAGCAAATATCTGTAAATGACATATCTGATAAAAGACCATTATCCATAAGCTACCAAGAATACTTAAAACTTAGCGATAAGAAAATTAACAACCCAATTGAAAAATGGGCAAAAGATCTGAATGGATACCTCACCAAAGTAGACAGTTAGCTAATAAGCACACGAAAAGATGTTCATCGTCATGTCATTGGAGGATTTCAAATTAAAACTAATAGCAATGATGACAGTTAACATTTTTCAAATCCTTACTGTATTCCTACTTTATAAATAAACCTCATTTAGCTTTCACAACACACTAAAGTAGTTACGGTTATCGGATTAAGTTGTCTGTCAGGTGTACTCAATTGAAGAATTTGCCCTTGAAAGGTTATACTAAAACCCAAAGTCAAAGTATCATATTAGTTACCAGAAATGTGTTTTGAGATATGCATTAAAAAAGAATTGAAGCATTATTTCCATATTAATTGTACCATATAAACTCAGTCAAAAATGAGTTTAATATATCTGGATAAACTCTTCCCATGGTCTTGGACCTTGCTTTACATTTGCTCTAATATGACTCAATGTAAGAAGTGACATGAATTGCTAAACTGAGTATGTTGAAAATTAAAAAGAGGCTGAAAATTATTATACATAGATCATAAATTGGAAAGAATGTACAGCAAGTCTGAATTACGCATTGCAAAATAGGCAGTAAATTTTGGGCAAAACGGTTGCTAACAATTTCCAAATAACTAATAGCTAGTTGATGAGTGGTATCTATGATACCAAAACCCCATATTTCCCTCTTGGGAGAACAGCTGCAACGATACTTGATTTTGTGGCTAAAACAGGACTTGTGGATTTGCAAGTAATAACCTGGACCACCAAGCTGTATCCGATGCTGTTCGTAGTAATGCTTGCATACCTTTTGACATGAATTGTACATATTAACTATAATAGAGTAGAAATTCTAGTAATAGCTGTATGTAGCTGCTTTCTCTCTGACATCTGTAGACCATAAGACAAGAATATAGACTAGAAGAATAGAATAATCAATTGAAAAAATTTGATCTCCAGGGGCAAATTTTTCTATTGATCCCAATTATACAACTATTTATGGAAGAGAAAAACCAAGGCTTGGAGAGATTAAGTAACTTTTCAAAGCCCACAGTTAAGATTTCAGTGCCTATCTGTCTGACAGCAAGCTTGTACTCTGAATTACTGCACTATAATCTATTAATATTTAGTTACTCTTAATAATTTACAGCTTTAGTACAGTTTTAGTTTTACATCTTTGCACAATTGAGTGAAAAAGCAAGCATATATCTAACACCTATACATATTTAACAAGGGTATTACCCAGGTATTACTATTCATCTGAAGGGAACTTATTCAAACTGGAAGTATAGGACACAGAAAAAATTAAGGGCTGATGATGTGGCTCAGTGGTAGAATACTTGCCTAGCACATGAGAAGTCTTGGGTTCAATCTCCAGTACCACCAAAGCGGGAGAGGGGACTTTTGAAAGTCCCCTTTGTAACAATTCATACTAATAAAATTATAGGACAAAGTCTGGGTCAGTACTTAAACTTGTCTTGGGGGCAGTTTTTATGATCTTAATTATCATGCTGTCAGTTTGATGGATGTTGATTGGCTATCAGAAGTGGTCTTAGATGGCACATGCAATTGGATATTTTAAGAAGAGCTTAATAAAATTGGGATTTTCAAGTGGGGGACATTTACAGGGGTAATACAGAATTCTGAGCTAGTTACTGGAACCCAGAGAGGGTAGCTGTATTGAGGAGTGAGGACGGCCCATAAGGAGCTGGGACCTTCAGTAGAGGGACATGGCTGACCAGTAGCTACTTGTAAGGCAGAGAACTAGAGGAAGAATTACCCTGACTTCCTTTCTATGTCACACTATGATCTCCTGCCAGCACTTCCAATTGGCCACAGGCAATAGGAAGCCGGAGTATCAGGGATCCTGGTGATGCAGTTGGCATTGCAGCCTCCTAAAACACATACAATGAGGAGAAAGAATAAAGACATCTTACGGGAAAACAGACAATATGCATGAAATTAGCACTGACCCACATCAGTGCAGGTGCTTTGACACAGCTCCTGTATCTAGCACTGAGTAGGAATACCAGCACCATCCTGAGCAGCCCGCTGGCCTGACTACTGTAATCTTCTCAATCTCTATTCCCATCCTTTACATTCACATCAACCTCCCACAGCTTT
The DNA here is from genome assembly GCF_001458135.2 of Marmota marmota marmota. Taxonomy (NCBI): domain Eukaryota; kingdom Metazoa; phylum Chordata; class Mammalia; order Rodentia; family Sciuridae; genus Marmota; species Marmota marmota. Next base: position 2,994,268 of record NW_026000242.1, on the reverse strand, counting down.
GGTCCTTTTCTGCTCTTCCTCCATCAGCTAGCATAACTGAGGAAGTACACAGAGCTGAAAGCTCCTCCCACCTCAAAGTTTAGCTCTACATTTACACCTGGCCCTGATCTCTTGGGTGGCCTTGTTGTTTATGCCAACAACTTCCTCTTCTCCGGAAATTTCACAATCCTATCTTCTCAGTAGACATCTGCTACAAGGTAGGTTCACAATGGTTACAGACATAAACAAAGGCCAGAACCCCAGAATCTCCCCCCCCTTCTGCAAAAAAAAAAAAAAGTCAGAACTACTTTGTTCCTGTTTCTTCGCTTGTGCAAAGAGCATGTGGTTATTGCATAAGCAACATGAAGAAATGCTGGAGCCTGAGTGTTTGTTCAGGGCACTGGGTGGGGCATGAAAGTATCAATATGTGGGCCGAGTTCACAATTTTCTTACTTCATCCTTCCTTCTAAACCACTTGAGGCACTGATGGCCTAGTTTTCCTTTACTTGTACATGATTTTATAAGGCTTACCTTAGCCAGGATGCTCCACTGTAATAATGCTGTGCTCAGTTCTGCTCTTCTAGGTAATGCTCTGTGCTCCGGTTCTTTGCTCTGGTCCCCATCAAAGTATACTTATTCTGGGTCTCATTTTGCACCTTTAGTTGAAAACAAGAGGAAGAAACTAAAAGATAAAACAGATCAATTTTATTACTGTTTACTTGGTCACTGTGTGCTCTGAAGAACCCTAGGAAACTGCAAAGTTATTCCAGAATCTACCTTCCTGAGAGGAGAGAGCCAAGAGAAAAGAAGGACAAGAAAGAGAGCTTGGGATCTCCTACTCACACTTGAACACCACACATCTTCTTTCATTGTTTTATATACTGAGACTCCACGTAAGATTTTAATTATAAAAGATGTAGCTCTAGCTCTTTAAAAGAGAGAAAAAAAAATGGTTGCATACCACTGATAAAAGCATTGGTCCTCACAGGATACTTCTGTTTTGATAGGGGATTAGGAATGTGGGTGGGGATTACAAATGAACTGGGAAACAACAAAGCTTTCCAGGTAAGAGTGTGCACACTGGGTCTTGACTGCTGGGATCATATTCAAGTTCTGCCCTTTACCAGGCTTTCTACCAGAGCTTTAAAACCTCACACTCCCCAAGCTGGTGGTTCTTGGGTTGCAACTCTGAGGATCAGGGCCAGGCTTTTGAGCCAAAGGACCCCTATGCTGGGTTCCCACAATACTGCTTTTGAACACAAGTGTTGTCTAGTAAGACTGTCACATGCACAGAAGAGGAAGAAGAGAGGAAAGAGAAAACAGGGCCCAGTAGGTGCTAAATATACTAGACGTGGTTTTAGTTTAGACAAAGTGATGGGGGTGGGGTGGGGGAAGACTATTGCAAAACTTCAGCATCTCATTACTACAGTTTTCAGCTCCTATTTCCCATGTCTATCAGACATGTGCCTTGCATTTTCCTTAGATGGACCATAGCTCCATGCTATCCTACACTCTTAGTTTGCTGTAATGGAAGCTTAAAGAGAATGAGCCCATTTTCCACTCTTTTAATGAGCATTTGCTTCTTGTCCCATCATATTCCCTCATTGATCTCCCTTCATATGGTTCCAGATTACATGGCTGACAGAAACCTGACAGACCTCAGAAAAACAGAAGGTGCACCCAAATATCTCAAGTTTTCACTGCAGCAGTTTCTGGTATCCTGCTACCTCCCCTAAAAGTATAAGTATAAATGGAGTCTTAAGCTAATGACAAAACGAAGTGAGGAGAACACAGATTAAACACAACAAAGAACATACTTGCTGAAGATGTGAGAGACAGTGCAATAGGTTACCAAAGAATGTCATCAACTCCACTTCCCAGAAAACCAAAAGTAATAGCAAAGGGGACTGCCAGTTTGGGCTGGTTGAAGTACCAGGAGCCAAGAGACAGGGTTAAATGACTGGCAATTCCTTTCTAGGACACAGGAGAGACTGGTGATTAAACAAACAGACTTCTGAGTTAGACAGACCTGGAAACGAGACCCAGTTCTATCATTCACTAGCTGTGAAATCTTGGGCACCCTACTTAACCTCTCTCCTGAGAGTCATATGCAGACTAAATAAGATTAATGGGCCCTGAGTGTTTAGCACAGAATCTGACACCATAGAATGTTCTTAGTAAATATTAGCTTCAGCATTTGGCCTTGAGTTTCATTCGTCCTTTTCTTTCAAACCCCATGTCCCTGGCATCCATAGAGATCTGTTCTCATGTATCTGCTGAACTTAAGTGTCTTTGCGACCCACCCCAAAATTGCAAGACTCCAACTCTACCCAAGTTCCACAGTCTCAACTGGTTCTCTTAGCTGGAAGTACTACTTCCAACCAAACTCTAAGTGATGTGGTTTCCAATGAAACAAAGGTCATGTTTTATCATTTGATGTAACACCTGTAGGACATAATGAAGATCCTACTGCTGACAGCTTGGCTACTTCTCTTCATTCTTCAAGCCTGGAATCACATGTTCAAAGAGCTATGGTCCTTGGAGGGAATCTTGGCATCCTTTAGCCTGGGATAAATGCTCTGCCACAGGTAAACCTAGTATGAGCACAGAGCACCAACGTGGGCAATGGTGTCTATACGGAAGTCTTCCTCGTGCTGTTGACTTCCTCATAGAGTCTTCAAGAAAGGGCAGAAATTGATGAGTTGGGGTGTCAGGAGAGAAGCAGTTAGAGAAAATATTCTCTAACTGAAGTTCTCTAATTAGGAGAACTTCAGGAAAGAAAAAGAAACAAATTTTAAATGGTTTTCAGTTTGGGGTAGCATCCATTTCTCAATCCATATTGAATTTTCCAAAATAGAAAATGAAGGTAGATTTTGCTTTTTAATCAAATATATGATTAGTTCAGGATCATGTATATTAAAGTCCTAAAAATATGAGTGAGTTAGTTTGGTTTGGTTTGGTGGGTGGGCGGAGATGGGGGGTGGGGACAGTACCAGGGATTGAACTCAGAGGTACTTAACCAGTGAGCTGCATCCCCAGCCATTCTTTATATTTTATTTAGAGACAGGGTTTTGCTGAGTTCCTTAGGGCCTCACTAAGTTGCTGAGGCTGGTTTTGAACTCGGAATCCCCTTGCCTCAGACGCCCAAGCTTCTGGGATTACAGGCAGGCGCCACAACGCCCAGCAAATTTCTGAGTTTTTAAAATTACTTAATCTAAACTTTCAACCTGAACCCTCTACAGTATCTCTGATAAGCATTTGTCTAACTTGAATACTTACAATGCCAAGGAGCATAATACTGGGAGATGCAACTCATAAGCAAATTTTACTTATTTTTGAAACATAATACAGGAAAATGAACAGATGAGAAATATGTAGTTTGATGAGTTTTGATAATATACCTGTGTATCCAGTGGCTGAATCAAAATGCAGAAAATTTCATCACCCAGAAAGCTTCTCCATGCCGTTTCCCAGTTATCCATCCCTCCTGTTCTGTTTTTATTCCCGGAGATTAGACTGGCATGATCCTGGACTTCATGAAAGTGGACCACATTCCTGTGTGCCTGGATTTTTTTTTCACTTTACATAATAATTTTGAGGTTCATCTATGTTGTATGTTTAAACAGTCTGTTACTTTTTGTGGCTGGACAATGTCTTACTGTATGAAAATACCTCAATTTGTTTACCCATTCTCCTATTAGTGGACATTTGCATTGTTTCCATAGTCAGAATTTTAGAAATAAAGCCACAGTGAGCATTCTTATATAGATTTTTTTTTGTTTCCTATAGAGAGATAATTTCATTTCTTTTGAAATTCCTGGATCATGAAGTAGAGAAATATTTATATGAAAAACGTCAGTTTTCCAAACGGCTAAAGCATTTTATATTTTTCCCCAGCATTACATAAAAGATCCAGTTGCTCTGCGGCTTCTCCAACATTTGGTATTGTTAGAATTTTTAAATTTTTCCCCTCCCAGGGGGTATGTAGTGGTGTCCCTTTGTGGTTTTAATTTGGTTCCCCTGATGATCAAAAACGCTGAGCCTTTTTTATGTGCTTGTTGGTTCTGAATGTATTATCTTTTGTAAAGTGTTTGTCCAATTCTTTTGCCTTTTAAAAAATTGTCTTTTTATTATTGTTTGCAAGAGCTCTTCATATGTTCTGTTTATGAGTACCATGGCCCTATGGAAAAAATTTCTAGTTTGAAGATACATACCCAGGGTTTAAAATCTTGACTCTGTCTGTATGTCTTTATATGTGTGTGTGTATATATATATATACACACACACACACACACACATATATATATATATATATATATATATATATATATATGATGCCAAGGAGCATAATACTGATGCTCACAGTATGGACACAATACATTTATTTTATTTATTTATTTTTATGTGGTGCTGAGGATCGAAGCCAGTGCCTTACATGTGTTAGGCAAATGTTCCACCACTGATCTACAACCCCAGCCCCTTCTGTATGTCTTTTACAAGGAACTCAATGTCTGTGAACTTCAGCTACTTTGTGGGTAATATGAAAATCATTTCCAGCATACAGGGTTCCTTTGAGAGCTTGGAGAGCACATATAAAGCACTGAACCCTGTTCAGGTCTTGGCACATTATAGGCACTTAAAATAAAACTTAAAAGTAGTATTACAAATGTTTAAAAGTGTTAGCTAAGCTGCTCATCCCCAAACCTTTTCTATATTAGGTTAGGTATCATCAACTTTTTCATAAAATATGATTTTCAGATATTGTTGCCATAAGTTATATTTGACACATTTTACAAGTTCAGTAAGACAGTCATGTGTTGCCGCAGTCTGGCTGGGCACAATCAGAAGCCACTTGTCAAAAGAAACTAACTTTATTTTTAGAACCACACACGCCAAACAAAACAGCCTCTCAGGAAAAACCCTCAGAGCCTCAACTGCCACCACCGGCTTTCCACAAGCCTCTCTCTCCCACATAAGCTTCTCTCCACCTCCCACAATCCTCCTGCTCTTGAGGCCGATTGGCTGGGTCACGTGGGCGGAGCCAAAAAAGTCCCCCAATGAGCAGCTCCGTGGTCTGAAAGGGCAGGGAAACAGCCCAATGAGCATCACCGCAGAGGAGCCAATCAGCTAGATGTTGCTGGGGCCGAGGAGCCAATCAGCTAGATGTTGCTGGGGCCGCTGTGAGCCAATCATCAGCCGGCAGCTGGAAGTTTGCTGGGGCCCCTTCGGCTGTGGCTCTCAACAATGTGTGGTAGCACACACCTGTAATCCCAGCTACTCAGGAGGCTGAAACAGAAATATCACAAGTTCAAGGCCAATCTCAGCAACTTAGTAAGTCTCTGTCTCAGAATAAAAATAGAAAGGACTGGGGGTGTGGTTCAGTGGTAGAGCACCCCTGGGTTCAATCTCCAGTACCAAATAAGTAAACAAATAAATATTCAGTAAGACTTGGGTACCAACCAAACAGAGAAGAGAGGCCACTAGGCTGGATCAGTCTGGGAGGCCCTGGTGGGGCAGTAATTGGTGTTTCCGTTACCTGATCCTGGGGGAAGCCCACAGCATCCTGAGGAATGGCATATTGGCTGAGATGGTAAGGGGATGGTATTGCTCAAATATTACAGAAATAACTATTTAACAAAGAGTATAATACGTATTTCAATGTTTTTAGAACCATAACACAATTATTAAAAACTTGCCTACTGATTCTCACTACTGTTTTCTTTATGATCTTGGAAGGAACCATTGACTGTTTTTCAATATTACTTTTCACTTCTAATGGGAAGTGAATTCTTCCATATTGCTCAACATTAATTCTCTATCTTTCAGCATCCTTTGCAAGTAGGTGGCCATGTGACTAAGTTTTGACCAATGGTCTGTGGGCAAAAGTGATGTATACATATGAATTTGTGCACTTCCCCTCTTACTGGATGAATTCAGAATGTGCTGGTGAGCCATTGTGGATCATACAGACAAAGGAGGCATGCTGGGATAGCAGAACAGGGAGACAGAAGAAGCCTGAACTTCTGACAGCTGCCTGGAGCATGGCATTGATCTATCTAGCTGATGTGTGAGAGAAAATGGATTTCTGTCTCATATAAGCCACCATCATTTTGAGTCTCTGTGATAAGCAGGTGAAGTTTTATTGCAGCTAATATACTGATCCTAAAACTTGTTTCCTGCTACCCCAGCCTCACCCTGGTTTTCTAACATGATCACTGTATAACCACATGTTGAAATTGACCTAAGTGAGTTTGGTCATGCCTATCATTAGTTATTCGAAAGATAAAGATAGCTGCCGAGTTACAGCCTGTGAGGGTTTGTTACTCTCATAACCTCACTGCCAGATTTTAATGATAGCAAAGATCACATCAAATTCTGCCACACATACAGATGCTTATTAAATAAACAATTGTTACCAGCAGAGCATATGACGGCCCTCCCTCTCTGCTAGGTGCCTTTGTCCTCACTTAGTGGGTCCTTTAGCTATGCATGATAGAAATCAAACATGGCTCACAAAAAGACTGTTGGTAAGAATTACTTTATTGCATTGATTCACATATTCTACCCTATAGACAGAATAGGAAGGAAATCCAAGGGTGAACAACATATTACCTGGTCTTTTCTCCTTCTGCATAATGGGAAACTGTCACCTGATGTGACCAGGAATTTATGTATCCTGGTCTCTGAACACTGCTACATCTTCCTGGGAACCAGACTTTCCAGGGTAGAAATCAACGTGTTCTTAAGCTCTATTGCAACACTATTACTATGCTTGCACCATGTTTGCACATAGTTCAAAATGTGCCCAGCATTGTGTTTTTCTCTCCCCCAAGTGTATCTTTTAGCATGTACATGGATTTAACCTAGGGTCTTACTTTCTGGCAAGCAGTTTTGGTCAGATCTGCTTGTACTGTTTGTACCAGTTGGATGCTTTCTTCTTGTCTGTCTTAAACAATGAATGTTTCTGCCTTACTTTGGCCTCACTTTTATCACACCTTACCTGAATGTGCTTTATTAGATGCAAGTATAACATTCCAGAGCTGGTCTTCAGTTCGGGATGGTAACTGGCAACAAGAATCTTCAGACCCAAGGACACAGGAGGAGTTAGTGATCAAGATTTCATTGCTGCCTCTGAGGCTAGAGGAACTTAATATATTCCTAAGGGGTCCATGCAATGGAAGGGTATGTCTATTAAACACCTTTGACAAGTCATATGTCTTGAATACTTCTGAATTTACTAATGAAAACCCATTGCTAGTTTTCACTTAGCTAATTAACTAGCCACTAATGAAAATCCATTCTCTATAGCTGTTATGCTAATTAGTAAATTAAATCACTTGTATCGATTGAGATTAGGATATTCAAATACTTGTAATAGCTACTTTGGAGTGTAGGCTTTCTAATATGAGACATGAATTCCTGACTGGGACAAATGACTGCCCTAGGGTAGTGCCCAAATCAGTGTAATAATACCTGACTGTAGCTTACATAAATCCTAGGCATCACAAGGCCACATCAAACATGTAAGAACCCAAGGCACAAATATTCCCACAAAAAAAGAATCTATCTTTATACCTCCTTCTTTTACCATGGATGCTAGCAGCTTTTCCCTATTCATAATTGCTACATTGCCTATAATTGGCTGTGTGTGTGTGTGTGTGTGTGTGTGTGTGGTGCTGGGGATTAGAACCCAGGGCCTTGTGTATGCAAGACAAGCACTCTACTAACTGAGCTGTATCTCCCTATAATTTACTTTAAAATATTTTAATATAAACAGTGTCAGGTACATGTGCATAAATGAACTTTAATCTATGCTGGGGGTGAACAACTAGTATTTGAAGGGTCCTTATCAGGAATCTGTGCTCTTAAGTGTGATCAGCATTTAAGCATCCTGAATTCAAGTTAGATAAGAGGCTCCACCAAGAATGTCAGATATAGTGATCAAAATCTGAATCTGATGATAATTTAATTAATATAGCCAGGCACGGTAGTGCATGTCTGTAATCCCTGCAGCTCAGGAAGCTGAGGCAGGAGGATCAAAGCCAGCCTCAGCAATTTAGTGAGGCCCTAGGCAACGTAGCGAGACTTTGTCTCAAATTATAATATAAAAAAGGACTGGGGATGTGGTTCAGTGGTAAAGCACCCTTGAGTTTAATTCCTAGTACAAAAAAAAAAAAAGAAGTAAACGATGGTAGAAATATCCCTTTTTTATTGGCAAAATTAGTGCTGCTCTAGCTACATGGTTAGCAGGAGTAGGTTTGGATGGAGGAGACATAAAAATCTAGCAAACCAGCCAGACTAACTCCTCCTCCAGAGCTGTGCTCAAGGTGGTCTGGTCTTTGGTCCTACTCCTTAATGGGAAACTGTTGGCCAGGAATCTGATGTATCCTGGCCTCAGAACACTGATACATTTATTTGGGATCCAGGGTTTCCTACAAGGTACTCAAGAAAGATAACAAAACCTGAGAGCTGAGCTTGCCCTGCGCCTCCTAAGACAGGCTGGGTGACTTCCTCATGCCTATTTATTAAGAAATATCTTTTTTTTTTTTTTTTTTAAGACTAGTGTTTTGTTTTGTTTTTCTTTGGGGGGTGGGCTGAAAGGGAGTGAGGTTGTCCTGGGGATTAGACCCTGAGCTTTGTACATGCTAGGCATACCACTGGGCTATATACCAACCCTGAGACTAGTTTGTACAGCAACATACTACCTGGTTATGAGTTTGAAGGGACACGTACAAATCCAAATAAAAACCTGACAATTGCCAAATAGCTAAACAGCAGCAATATCTAACCTGCACTTTCCAAAATAACAACGGGTATTGTTTGTTGAGCAAGTTTTCTGTGCCGGGATTTGCTTTAAAGGTTGACATGTATAATCTCATGAAATCTTTTAAATGTGCAAAGGTGAGTAATTCATTTTACAGATGAAGAAAACTAGGTTCTGGGAAGGTAACTGAGATGCTGAAGCTCATCCACAACAGAACTGAGATACAAACCCGGGTGAGCTGGCTCCTGGATATCAAGCCTACCGCGTTTCTCCACACCATTCCTTGGTACAGGTTAAGTCCTTTTCAATCACTTGTTCTCTCTTAGGTGATCTTGGCAAGATTAAATGATGAGGAGGAAGAGGGGATGAGGAGTGGTTGGATCTGACTTTAGTGGGCAGAAAAAAAAAATCCTAGGATAAGGACACAGTGGGTGTCCCCCTGCTGAGAGGCTTATAAAGCAGATGGGGGGAGCAGCAACCACACACGGAGCTTGGCAGACTATGAAGTATTCATTATCACAGAATAGCAGCCTTTTAGAATTAAGAATAGTCTTAATTTGCACTTCATTGGGTTTTTCATTTACATAATGTTAGAATGCAAAGAAAATTCATACACAAAACCCACTGCTAATTTAGCACTGAAATTCTTGTTTAAGTAACCACTGAAAGGAAACGGATATTTCACTTCACCCTCAACTTAGGTGGTTTTTTAACCCTGGTGTAGAGTCAAACCCCAAATGAGACTGCATGTGCCTCTGAGTAGGTCTGTTGGTATGATCCAAACCCTAATTGCTGTTTCAATAATTTATTTGGTGTGGAGGATTTAATATAATTTGTTTAAGGGCTTGGAGAAAATGTATTTTTATGCAGGGCCTCATTAAAATCGCTTGCAGGCTTGAGTCTAGTGGGAATGATGATTTTTAACAGGTGTTAATTCTGCTGATGACACCGTGTAACATTTCCGGTGTGATAGATTTAGAGACAGCAGACAGTGAGAGGGACGATCAATCTGTGGTGCCCTGCGGAAGACTATCTGCATGATGAACAGGTGCCACCCAGTGCTGTAGCAGGAGATGGACTAAAGTGGCATTGTGTAGCATGATTGTCATCCTGATGAATGGATCCTTGAAGAAGTGCTTCTCAAGACAAACTGGCTTCAGAGTGTCCACGGTGCCCCCTGGGTCACAGCTCTGAAATGAATTAAATGAGGTGCTCCATTCCAGGTTCTGCTATCCCCATACCTCTCCTCTGGTTTTTCTTACCCTTGACCTTCCCAGTCTCCTGCAACTTGAAACATCCTCCTTATTTGCTCCTATACCCTCCCTTGCTGCCATCGCTTCCCTTGAAGTCTTTTCTCATTCTCCTCAGACATCTAAAATAACCTCCTGCCTCTTCCTGGCTGGAGAATCATGGATTTCCCCACTCTCCCTTCCCCTCTGACCATGCACATACCAGAAAGCAAAATTCCAGTCGTCTTGTTCTCTACAAAGTTTGCCCAGGCACCTTTCCCAAAGCCATTTATCATCCTCTTTTCAAAGCAGAACTCTTTCTGAATTGACATATTTCTGCTATTTTATATTTATCTGACTTCTCTTTCTTCAAGTCCCTTGCAGGTACTGTATCCTTTATGGACACTTATGTCCCATTTTTAGACAGGGGATAATGAGTAGGACATTCAGGAAAGTATCTTGCAGCAAAAAGTCTCATTTTTTGGCCTGGCTGACTTACCTGGTACTGACAGCCCCCTCAGCTGTCTTTCTAACATCCTTTGGAATGGAAATAAGGATGGGAGAATCAATCTACCAAGAGCATTAACTTTACCTTTTTTTCTTTACAGAACTAAAGGGTAGGAGGTGCCAAGGTAAAGGTATCCTTGCCTCCTGGCACATGCCCCTCACTGTTACAGGCAAGACAGGGGAATAGGTCCAAAGATATAATTGCAATTTAGAAAAGGTGGTGAATACCAAAATAGATGCTACAATGGAAGGCAGAACATGGTCAATATCTCAATGGGGACACAAAGCAGGATTTAGGGCTTCTAGAGGTCAAGAAGTGGTCTTTTAGTTGATGAGTCGACAAAAAATCAGAGACAGGAGCATGTTGGTCTGTTTAGACAGGTACAGAATGGAAAGAGGGGCTTGGAGAATTCTAGGTCTATAGAATGCAGGAAGGAGAGGAAAGGCTAGGAACTGGTCTAAGGATTTACTTTCCCTGTCTTGCTAACCCTGAAAGAGCACGCAGGCATCCGTTGAAATAAACACCCTAAATTTAAATGATGTTGCATCCAAGTTGATTGGTGGCCTCCTATGGCACTTTTGTGCCTAACGCCACGTTCCTCCAGGTAAGGTATTGCAAAGGTCCCTGAGGGAAGAACATCTAAATTTTTGAATTATAGTTATTCAGGAGTTTTCAAAGAGTCTTCAGCTTAAGATCTTCCCATTCATTGTAGACCCAGGAGGGACAGCTCTAGTCTTCCTCCTTCTCTGACAGAGAAGGAGGTATCATCCCAGCGACCCTCAGCAGATCATCATCTTATGTCAGGAGGTTTTTGTCCTTATTTGTACCTAACAATAATAAACATTTCTGTCCTCACTTCACACACTCTGTGAGGAAGTTCCAAAGGCTTCCTTGTTCAAGAAGTTGAGTTTTCACGGGATCAGGGTAAACAGTGAAACCATAGCTTGATCAGCCTTTAAGGCCTGTGCTCCTTTGCAGAGTTTGAATCACATTGGGAACCTAATCCCTCATCAAATTTATCTCCGAGAGCAGTACAGAAAACAAGATTGGACGTGTGAGCTCTAACAGTAACACTACTGTCTAGTGGCCCAATAGGGGCCTGAGGAGACAGTCAGGAGATGGAGCATCACACGGAGGGAGGTGCCTGTAGGAAAGACAGCAGTGATTTGCAGAGGGTAAAGCAGAGCTGAACAATGAAAATAGGAGACCACTCTCTGTTCTCCTTTCTGCTTTGGTCTCACTGTTCTAAGATACCCAGGACTTGAAACTCCAGCTCTTCTATTTGGAAGGGGGATTACAGATGTGGTATAAAAAGTCAGAAAACCTGGGTTTAAATATCCTTAGTATTTGTAGGTTAATTAGCCTGTGTAGTTTTGGGGAAATCAAGTAATATTCCCCTCCTAAGCCTCAATTCTCTCTCTTTTCCAGTACTAGGGGTTGAATCCAGGGGTGCTCTACCACAGAACTATACCCCTAGTACTTTCTATTTTATTTTGAGACAGTGTCTCCCTAAATTGCCAAAGCTGGCCTTGAACTTGAGATCCTCCTGCCTCAGCCTCCTGAGTAGCTGGGATTATAGGTATGAGGGACTGTGCCTGGCTCAGACCAGTTCTGAGTAGCACTAGCTGCTCTTTTGGGAGTTGTTCTTCTCAGTTAAACTTTCCCTCCCTTTGCGGGTCTAGAAGTTTGCTTCCCTCACTATGTATTTTGCAATGATGATGTACCCTCCCTTTTGCTTTGCATTCTAAATTCTAAAAGAAGCTGCATCTAAATGATTAAGATGTTGGTTGCTAAATAATCTTTTTTTAGATTTACAGAATCTAATGACCTCAGGAAGGATAACACCCTTCTTTAGCCTTTAGTTCTGTGCATCAACTAATGCAAAGCATGTGAATTGCTGTGAGGTTTAACTTACAGAAGTGTACCATGTCTGTTTTAAGAAAATATAGGGAGTAGTTCCAGGAGATTGAGGTAGACTGTGATATTCTGGCCAGGGAGGGGAAGGGGAAGGAGACACATGCCCAAGATGACAAAGACCCCACTCAGTATGTAGCCTTCCTGGTCACTGTCTCACTGCACCTCCTTTTCCTCCCTATAAAAGCCCTTTGTACCCCTGCATTCTCAAAAAAAAAAAAAAAAAAAAAAAAAAAGAGCTTTGCGGACTATAGCCTCTCTATCTTCTTAGGGCCAGCCCTTGAGTAAACCTGATTCTTTCCCACCAACCCTGTCTCCTGAGTATTGGCTTCAGAGTGGCGAGCAGCCCAGAACTGGGTCTGGTAACTGTAGTGGCAATAATTCCTGCTTGGGCTCACTTCAAAGGGTTGCTATGAGATGATATAAGATAGATAATGCTGTTATAATGCTATGCAAATGTAAATCCCGATATGCAAAAGTTATGTTATTTCTATTTCTAAAACCTCCTTTTAGAATTTATTTAAAAGTGAGAATAAAAGTTATTTGTTCTGCGCTCTGAGTCCATCTGTAGTTTTCAACTTATAAATTATTATGAACTTTGCCTTAACTAAAGTAGTTTTTGGCATCTGCAGGAGGAAGAGTTATTTCTTTGGGAGCAGAAGGGTTATTTTTATTTTGCCCTGGCTGTTGAGATAAATGGTAATTATTTGGCTAAGGTTATATAGAAGAGGGAGTAACGTTTACTACCCCAAGTTCAGGAGGATCCCTTTTCTTCTTTAATAACTGTGGACTGGCTGGGACTCAGAAGCCAGATTTGGGAGAAAGAAATGGTGGGGAGCGGGTAGTGGTAAGAAAAGATTTTTAACAAGGGAGTGTACACTGACCATTTAGCCAACTCTCACCCTGAGAGAAAAGAAGGTGTCACCTCTCCCTTCATTCATATATGTGCATTATCATTTGGGTGATCAGAAAATGATGCCCCTAAATGTGGTGACTTGACATGCTAAGTACTTCCAGCTTAAAGAGACTAAAGGGCCACAGAAAACAGCCTGGAAACCAAGGTCTCTTTGACTTTCTCTGCCCTGTCTTCCACACTTTCTTTCCAGAAGCACAGGGTTAGGTTTTCTCTAAAATGTCCTCATCTGACTAAGGAGAGTTCCTCCCATAGAAAGGCAAGTTGTCTTAAACCCCCTCCCTATCATCTCACCAAACAGAGCTTAGGAAAGGCAAAGGTCAACATCATCCCTTCTTTGGAGGAATGTTTTATCTAAGAGACTATATCTGCATAACATAATAACATTTATTTGCCATTCATTTCCTCCCCCCATTCTCCCATAACCTGTGATTACTTCCTCTCAGAAACCCCAAGTCCCTATTCTTCTCTGAAGTTTTGGCTGCTGTGTAAACTTCAACCTTTTGTTCTTTGTTGGTGTCGTCTATTATATATGGCTCTTTTGCACAAGTGCACATAACAAATTTGTATATTTCTTTTCCTGTTAATCTGACTATTGTCAGTATATTTCATAGGCTCCAATATCAAACCTTCAAAGAGAAGGACAGTTCTTTGCTCCTACATATTCTATAAATATCACTGAGCACCAACAGTGTGCCAGGAATGTGTTGGACTCTAGGAACAGATAGGATTAAGACAGAGTTTCACCCTCCTGCTGCTTGCAGTTTGAGAGGAAGACGGAGTTAAGTAATGTGACCAGAGAGGAAGTATCAAAGGCTCTGTACAGAGAACTAGAGTCTTAGAGCGAGGGATTGTAACCTAGCCTAGGTACTGAGGGAGATCTCGGTAAATCTGAAGGATGATGTTGGGGTAAACACTGGTCAGTGCCTAGGAAAGCTTGTTGTTCCTGGCAGTGAGATAAGAAGGACTCTAAAGAATGTGACAACGAAGGAAACTGAAGAGAGAGGAAACTGGTCACTTCCCTTGTCTCCAATCTTTAGGTCAGGATCAAACAGAGTGACCGTGGTTGTGAAGTAAGAGAATATACTCATAAAACGTCTGAAGAAATTGGTGCACGCAGTGGTCATGCACTTTCTTCCGCTGGAAGGTGCAAGTCTGGCCCTTCATTTTATCCTAGCTTGTCACTGCCAGGGAGTACATGGCCAACAAAATGTCCACGATCTCTCCATTGCATCCTCCAAGTCCTTTCTTTGGGATTGAAAGCCAGTATGCTGGGGACTTTGCAGCTCTAGGGTAGAACAGATGAGTAGAGGTTGGCCAATCTGGGACTGGGGGAGGGGGTGAGCATGTGGGAAGATAACTGGATGAGAAGGAAGTAGCATTAGGCTTTTGGCATTTTATTTTTCCTTTTTCTTTGTGGCTATCCTTAATGTTCTTTTAAATGTGATTCCATCTGGATAAAAAGTGGCACACTATGACCTGTTGTCTAGCCCCATTTCTTGCCCTAGTTTAGAATGGCCTGAGATGGGCAGGGCAGAGGCAATTTGAAGTCTGACCGTAGGCTCAGGAGATTTTTTAATACAGAGATATGAGTCTGTCATTGAATCACTGCACAAATTGGGCTGGAGATGTTGTTCACTGGAGGAGGGCTTGCCTGGAGCATTCACAGGGTCCTAGGTTTAATTCCCAGTACCCCCCACCCCCTGCCCACATACACACAGACTCACATACAATACTGTGCATGTTGACTTTTGTCATGATGTTGGGCAGCATCAGAACAAGGCTGTGCAAGTTGGGGTAGAGGGGATTTGAGTGCTGCCTTGCCCTCTGTTTATATCCCCACCCCAACTTGGGTGTTATTTCAGAGGGATGGAGGAAGTGCTGGCTTGTTTACAAACCAGAGCTGGTTTTAAAAATTGCACAATTCAGTTCTAATTCCCATCCAGGGTGACTTTGCCTACAGCTGTTCCTGTCTTGTGGTCCTCTGGGGGTCCTGAAGGAGTGGGGGATGGTCAGGACTGCAAGGTCTTTTTGATCAAAACAAAAATCACAAAGTAACCTGGTTGCACACCCAGGATTAGAATTGGTGTCTCTAATGTGACCTGCAAGCAATGCTTTTATGGGGGGGGGGGGCTTTATAATTTGTACAGCTATTTTATATCCATGTTTTAATCCTAGCTGCCCTATGAGACAGGCAGGGATTAAGATCCTTATTTTACAGATGGGAAAACTGAAGGTCCTGGGAGGTTACTTATCCCAGTCCCCACAGCTAGAAAGTTGAACCTTCAGACTTAACATTCAATGTGCTTTCCTCTGTGCCCTGTGGTTATACAGCACATAGTCTGGTGGGTTGTTGATTATCACCTGAGAATGGCTTGGAAAGTAGATAATGATTAGAGAGGAGGGCAGGCAAGGAGGAAATTAACCACGTTTGAGCATTTTTGCCAGTTTTCCTTTGAAATTGCCAATCAAAATCAAAATGAGCAAGTAGCTGGCCCTACTCTACTAATCGTTCCATGCAAATTGTCACCTCAAGTCAGCAGTTTGTGTGGGCAAACCAGTTCACTATCTTTAAATCCACACTTCAACATGTATCTCTGTTTTCTGTGGGGACTTCAACACTTGCAGTCTTCATTTCTGCTCTTGTAGAAAAGTTTTATGTTGGGGGAAAAAAAACCCGGAAAAATTAAATCATCTGCAGGGTATTCTGAATCTAGGCATTTCCCTTCATTTCCCCTTGGGGGCTATACAGTGCTAGGGATATTTTTGCGTTGGTCTCAAGAGACTTCTGGGTGATCCACTTCTGGTAAGGTGATACTGACCACAGAGGGCTGGTCTAGATGGGCAGTTGGAGGTAGCAATGGTTCAGTGGTTTGGTGTAGAGAATTAGATGGTTCTGTAATTACATCAAAAGGACATAAAGACATCATTTGCTTTGGGGGAAAGAAGCAGATGTGGGAAGAGGTGGGAAACTGCATAATCCCCCCGTGGCTGAGGTTTCTTCAAAGTCTGGCATGGGTATAGCAGGGTGGTAGAATGCTGGATTTAGGGAGATGAGGAAAGGTTGACCCTCTATCTTAGACACCGTTTTCTTTTGCCATAATAGAATACCTGAAACTGGGTGGTTTATAAAGAGGAGGTTTTGGTCCACAGTTCTAGAAGCTGGGAAATCCAACAGTATGGCCCTGGCATTTGTTCAGCTTCCAGTGAGGGCCTCGTGCTTCTTCAACTCATGGCAGAAAGTAGAAGGAAAAGCAGGTGCTTTGGGAGAGACAAAACATGAGACTCGGCCTGCTTTATAATGACCTACTCTTTGGAGAACAGACCTTCTTCAGTGAAAAAGTCATTAACCTCCCTTTGTCAGGAGCCGCTCTGGAAATACACACCCTAAAGTCCTGAGCAAGAGATACTGAACAATTACCCTACCCCTCTGTAATTTGGGCTTTACCTCCACTGGGATAATGAGGTGTGGTTCCAGGAGTAGGTGTGACCTGGTGGGGTTGAGTTACACTCACCTGTTCCTTTGTAATCCTACCCCTTGCTTCATTTGAATGGCTTCTCCCCAATAAACCTGGGTTCAAGGCGAGGCTTGCTCTTTCTCTTTCTTGCTTGCCTTGCCTCCTTTGTGGGAGCTGGGTCAGAGGAGCTATAACAGAACCCAAAGAAGAAGGTGTCTGTCTGTCTCTTAGTGATTATTTCATGTGAGCCTAGTTCACCAGGAGTGACCCTGACTGGTTTAGTCGTGTGTCATGCAAATGGTGGCCCATACAGGGACTCCAGAGTGAATTTTAGAAATTTAGTGGGTTTAAGTGTGCTTAGGATTTCAGGGTATTATGGGTTAAGTTGTAGAAAGTAAGTGAATTAGACAGAAGAAATATTTGTGATGTTAAACTTACAGCACCTGGGAATCTATCATCTTTAGAAAGTCCAAAAAATTTCATTTTTTGCCATTCTAGAGACCCTAATTAAGTATAGAGAATCCTCTCCCATGGGAAAAGTGCTTTGAAGGATCTTTTTTGGATTCTTTTTTGTGAATTTTTGTATTTTGAAAAATTAGGTAAAGATTTTTGGGCTATATGCTAGAAATCTGCGCTTGCAGAGTAAGAGAAAGGAAAGAAAGAAATATTTGTGGTAAGACTTGATACGGGAATCCTTTACCTGTAGAGAAGTGAATTTTATTTTTTAATTGTTTTTTGTAAATATTCGGTTTGTACTGAACCTCTTTACTACATTCTTGTACTGCCGAGATCAGGAGTAGCTGTGACTCAGCTGCTGTTTGGGAGGGGTACAAGCCTTTAGCATGGTTACTGTTCCCTATGCAACCACTCATAATCCTACGCCTCCCACCATTTGGAGAGCACTAACGTTGGCGTGGGAATGGAATGAAAGTACACAGGTCTAGGGCCCGGGATTCCTGCCTGTGGACCAGGCACAGTGCATCCGGGGCTCATGGATGGAAAATCCAAGGCATGTTGGCCTGGCCACCCAGGCGTAAGCCCACTGGCACCTGCATAAACCTTTGAAATCGCCCAGGGGAGAGCACACATTGTTAAGGGAAGGTGCACAGAAATGGTCCATTGACTGAGAAAGTGCTACCTGCTTACCCTGACCCCGGAACTCATGGACTGCGACCCCAGGGGACTGGCAAAATGCCCACACAATGCAGACACAGTGGTACTCCAGGCAGGAGAAAGTGGACAAATCCAACCAAGTGCCACAGACTCAGGAAGCTCACGGGGCGCTTGCCCCAAAAGGGACCCTGCCTTTGGCAACAAGCCCCACCCTGGTGGGTCCAAGGCAGTGCAAAGCCTGCCTGCTGTGGATGCTGGCAGTGGACATGCCCGCAGGCTCCACACTGTTTCATCACCATAATAACTGCCCGCAAAAGCACAGACTGAATGGCGCCAAGCCGTGGACTCATATTGACAAGCCACAGGAAGGTATTACCAAAACTGCTAGAAATCAGACATGTGAAATGCACAGGACCCCAGGCAAAACTTTGGGCTGCACTTTGGGTCCACATTTGTGCATGGCGAAATCCTTCAGCCATGTGGCTGCTGGACAAATGGTGGGAAATTTCCCGCCTTTTGTGTTTTCACGGGCTTTCCTTTGGTCCTTCCCTCTGTCAGTGAAGCAGGGCTTCAATTACTAACCGGTACATTGCCTTACGCAGGCAGATACACAGAGCTACAAAACCTGCCTATTCGCAGCTCCCTTAAGGATGCCCACCTGTCAGAATCCTACTCCCCGCCCCCCCTCCAGCCCCCTTAGGTTTTCATTACTAACAAAATAATTCCTTTTTCAGGCAATATCTAATTTGACACAACTCTTTATTACACCCCTCCACCTGACTTGTTCGTAAAGCTAAACAACCTAATTTGTTCTCTCTATGGTATTATTACTGAATGATACTGCATTAATGAAGGATTTCATGCATATGCTTCCTTACATGATTTTTAAAAGCTATGGGGACACGTTTGATCACCATGAGATTTAAAAAAAGCCCGGCAATCTGAGATAATTTTCTCATAACCTCTCATGGCAATCAAATATCCTTATTCTTCTTGGTTTCTAATTATGTAAATACAGAATATAGACAGATATGTTCACAGAAATTTTGTGACATCACATAGAGATAAGAGTGTACTCCTAGTTAACAATAAGTTAAAATGGATCCAAATATTTTAAGACCCATATAGTTTTCATAAGATAATTATAACTGTACCTTTTATTCTTAATACATGTTTTTCCAGTTATTTAAATAATCTATATTCTTTAATCCATAGGATAATTAAAATATGTCTATTTGTTTAGTTAATATGTCTATTTGTTTCCAATCATTTTTCTTCATTAGAAAACACATAATTTATACCTTTTATACATGTATTTATCTGATACTCTGCTTTTTATAGTTATAAATATTTAAGATAAATGTATTTTACTATAAATTTTTTTCTTTCAAAAGATAATATAACAATCAAGTAATCTCTATTCTCAAATTATAGTACAAAATTTATAAGATGATAAACATGATTCTGTCAACAAAAATGTCTAAGGGCTTTAACTATATTTTCATTGAGATATTTCTTCTTATCAAGGTATAAGAATTTGTTTAGATTCTAAGATTTACAGAATTGTTCCAAAGTATAACCAAGAAAAATTCTAAACGAAGAAGAAGATACCTCATCAGGGAGGAGGTGCATATTGGAGGTCCTAGGAAGGAAATCATCTTTGGTAAAACAAAGGTCTTTATATTCTAGATTTTAATGTTAAAAGGATTTTTCTAAATAGGGAAATCTTTATATAATTATCTAGATAGATAATATAGAAAGTTAAAACAATTGAAAAGCAGATTTATGTATAACTGGACTGACTATAAGAATTTGAACTGATTAATTCTAGGGTATTTCAGGTGTTTTCCCATGATTTTATTATGCTGATGTAAGCTAAGATTTTTGTCCACATTCTGACATGACAGAGCTTATTAAAATATTAGGTTTACATCTAATAATTCTTGCTGTTTGAACAAAGACAAATTTTTAACGAATCAAATTCATACATCCTTGATCAAACAATAAATGTTTTAAAATACTGAATTGAATTCCAATTTTGACACTTCTCCTCAATTTAACTTAATTTGGAGACTTAATTTGATTGATTCAAAGACATCAGTAATGATTACTGCTGATTCTTGCATATTACTTCTGTTTGTTGGATATTTGTGGGATTTGGGAAAACATTTTATTGGGACTGATGTTCTCCAAATTAAAGTAATATGTTAGTTTTGAGCAATAAAAGTTACACACTTTGTTGGAAATTCATTAGTATTATAAAAGTTCTCTGACAAGACCTATTATCCATAAAACATATGGTAAGACTTATATACTAATCCCTACAATGGGAAGGAACCCTAATCATATTTTCTAAAATACAATTAAGAGACACCTATCTAAAGGATAATATTCTGAGATACAGGGATATTTTGAGAACTTCTCTCAGGAAGAGACTGGCGGTTCTTTTTAAATTGTCCATTTACATGTTACATCGAAATGGATCACCTAGTCAATATACTGGGAAATTACAATGATCAGTAAAAGGTATCTATCTCATTTTCATATCTAGTCTCAATTACTATTAACAGGGAAGGCCTTAAAAATTACCTACTAGAAAGAAAGATCAAAGAGGATCTCTCAAACTTAACATAGACCAGAACAAATATTACAATACATGAATTTGGAGTTTTGAGAGATCCAAATTCATGTATTGTAATATTTCAAAATTTATGCCAAAACGTCTAACCTTATCTAGAGAGAGATTATGCTATTACTTAGCTAAACTTTAAAATAGAGGGCTATCTTAAAAACAGTTTTCAAGGAAATTTATCTTAACCAAGTCCCAATAACACAGAATAGGAACAAACCTAATAATCTGTTTGGAGCACAGACAACTCCCCAAAACAGATATCTAACAAGTAAACAGAATGCCTAACAAATAATTTTAGTAAGCCTTTACAAAAATCCTACTGTTTTCATAGAGAGACTCAAAAGACAGTATAGCACCTTGGATTAATAGGGGGCCACTCATTTTCCAAAGATGAGTTTATCATCCAGTTAGCCTCAGACATTCCAAGGGATTTACAAAGGTTAACATAGTCCTAACCAAGTTTGGATGTTACCCCATAGTTGAACAGAAGAAAAGGAAAGGCAAACATACAGACAGAAAGAGATTAAAATGCTAATCTTACCCCAAGAAAAATAAGCTTCCTGGTTGAAAATTTTACTCCTAAATTATAAACACATTTTGGAAGCCTCTAAACATTGAAACAGGGTGTTACTTTGAGCCCCTGTCAACAGTTTGTCACTGAGGAAAATAACCCTGAAAATATTACCCCTAAAATATTAGACAGCCATAAATAAATCAGCTCAACAGCCGATAACTTATTTCAATAAGAAATTTAACATAATAGACCTTTTCTCAACTTTAATAATGTGAGCTGATGCCCTACATACATTGATATTTTTTGAAATTAGTAAAGCCATAAATTATACATAATTATTAAAGCTAGTTTTACTACATTAAGTTATTAAGGATACTCATACAACTGTTTCTTTATACATAAAGATTGTTTTGACATGGATCCCTCAAAATATCCTTACTAACTCAATGTCATATAAAATTCTAAATTAGATCACTATCTTAAAAAATGCTGTTGACTTATTCTTACCACTAATATTTGAGATACTAATTCCCCAAAGTCAACATTGAGCTTGATAACAATAATAACAACTTTTCATAGATTGGTAAATAAAGGCTATTCATTTTTCTAGTTCATTTTTTGTTAATGATAGAAAACAAAATGTCTTTCCTACGCTTATTAAACATGTATACTTTCTATTCTGGAAAGATGTCTCTACATACATATTTCTTATGCCCTTAGTAAAGGCCAGAGCTCCTAAATTAAGAACTCTGTCTCTTGCTTCTTTCCAAATTAAGATAATTACTTAAAATTCATCTAGAGCTAATTTCAAAATAAAAATTTTTATATGTAACTTATTACATTCTTCATTATTGGTAATTCTGTTAAAGTCAAAAATCAAGTCATACATTTAGTGAAGGCTAAGATTCTATTTAACATGGTCCCTTTCCAATTCATTAATGTTGAACTCAACATAACTAACAAATGACTTGTCAAATTTCATGACCAACTAAAGATGGTAAGTCTTTTTTTATTTTTTAAATACTTGTACTATTGTCTATAACTCAAACTTGATCTCATGATCCTTGAAGTAACTACTTCAAATATTATTCATTGCTACTATGACTTATAGGCCTCTACTCAATTTTATTGAATAAATAAAGGAGGAAAACAGGACCCTATATGCACATACTAGATCTTACAAATATTTCAAAATTTTTTTTTCTTAAATTGTAATATTGAGAGTCTTACTGTCACTGAATATGATTCAGTAAATTAAGTCAGATTTCATAGGAGCATTTAAACCTGTCATTGTGAAAGTGACTGAAAAACCTGGCACAGGAAGGTAAAACTCCCAGCTATAGAGTTTACAGCCACGTAAACATCACGAGCTTGTCAGGTAAGTAAAAATTATGAAGAAACTCCTGTGGACCCATTTCTCAAGTCCAATTTTAATGTACATTACAATGTGGACTGGAAAATCCATCCATGTGACTAGATTAATTGTACTGACTATAATGGTCACTTATCTATATGTTGATCCTATGGTAAACAGGCTGTTTGGGAATATCTTTTGAGAAAAAGACAGCGTATGAGAAACCTAAACCAGCCAATTATGGTGGTCCTTATAAATTAAAACTGTTTTTATATATCTGGACAATTGTTAAAATAGAAAGATTGTTAAAATAGAATTTTCCTATACAGGCCAGTTATTTACAGACTGGTCTCCTAGAATTGACAAGGACAATTGCAGAAGCCTTAACCCTCAGTGAGATGGCATCCAAAAGGATGTCTGGTGCTTGACTTCTGTCTCCAGAACTTCTGCATTACTGACAGACCTAAGAGAC
Source organism: Marmota marmota marmota (assembly GCF_001458135.2). Taxonomy (NCBI): domain Eukaryota; kingdom Metazoa; phylum Chordata; class Mammalia; order Rodentia; family Sciuridae; genus Marmota; species Marmota marmota. The sequence goes on along the minus strand of NW_026000242.1, from coordinate 2,971,418 downwards.
TCCTTAAATGTGAAAATTAAGAGAAAGGATAATAAATATCCTGTAGCCTATAAAAAAATGCAACTTGTCTAATTTTATCACTAGTTATAATAGAGAAAAAGGACATTGATCCTACATCAACATTCCTTTGTCCTATTGCCAGCTAGAATGCTAAAGTTAAGATTCAGGCTTGGAAACAGGTGCATACCATTAACCAAATCTAGGCAAGCTCTTGATCTCATGATCCTTGAAGTAACTACTTCAAATATTATTCATTGCTTCTACAATTACAGCCTTTATGGCTATGTTTTAAAACTTACAACATGTGAATTTTCTTAATAATTTGACTTAAATTACTTCCAAGATCCTTCATAGTCAGATAAGTGCTGACGGAAGGATTAGAACTAAGTTAAATGCTCTAAAAGCCACTATAATGAATAATACAAATGAGCCCTCTGTTCTATGGTTTGAGGAAAGGCTTAAATGCCATCCCAATTAAATATGTCTGTGTTACTGTGGCCAAACACAATGCTTCCCAATAAAATTGGGAAAAGATTAAGAATATTCTGATGAGTGTTTGGCAGAGTAATAAAAACAACCTGGATCTTTCAAAGTTAATTAAATGACTTTAATCTTAAAAAATGTTAAAACATTCTATATGATATGTTATTAGAATAATATGTTTTGTACTAATTCCTTTTGTGTCTCAATAGTAAGTCATGATGCCCTCGGACCAAGAATCCAGTGACTGGAAGATGTAATTCCCTAATTACCTTTTTATATTAAGAAAGGGGGAATATGTCAGGAGCCACTCTGGAAATACAAGCCTTTAAGTCCTGAGCAAGAGATACTGAATTATTGCACCTGGCAGTTACTTGGGCTTTACCTCCACTGGATAATGAATGAGGTGTGGCTCCAGGAGTAGGCGTTACCTGGTGGGGTTGAGTTACACTCATCTGTTCCTTTGTAATCCTACCCCTTGCCTCATTTGAATGGCTCCTCCCCAATAAACCTGGGTTCGAGGTGTGCTCTTTGTCTTTCTTGCCTGCCTTGCCTCCTTTGTGGGAGCTGGGTCAGAGGAGCCATCACAGAACCCAAAGTAAAAGGTATCTCTCTCTGTGTGATTATTTCATGCCAGCCCAGTTCACCTGGAGTGACCCTGAATGGTTTAGTTGTGTCTCATGACACCCCTTAATCACCAGATCACCTCCCAATATCACCACAATGGCAATCAAATCCAACATGGTTTCTGGTGTGCACAGGCAAACCATATTCAAACCATAACACTGTCTTTTCACAAGTTGTTAGTGGGTACTGTTGGGTATGGGAAGGGGGCTCTCTGCTAAGATAACTGGAAAAAACTCATGGACAGGGGACAAAATCTTGCTACTGTGGCATGTTGAGAAGAAGGAATATTTTTTGGAGAATTGTACTGGCCATTCCTTCCTCTAAACCAATGTTTTTAAGCAACTATAGAAACAGTCTTGCCTTCAGCAGTGCTTTCTTTGGGCTCGGACCAATAACCAGGATATAAGTCCACAGCAGGGAGAAACAGAGGAGGCTGTAGTACATAAACCATAGCTGCTCCCACCAACCTGCAAAACAAAACAACTAAACAAGCAAATAGAAAAAAAAAATGTACCTCAGCAGCTCCAAGCACAGGACTTTTATCTCCTCTGGTTCAGAGAGTCTGGCTCTTCTAGTTGAATTTAGATTTTATTTAAATTGTATTTCTCCTTCTCTTTAGGCGTCTGTTTCCTCCTGCTACTGACCACAGTCTGAGAGTTGGAACTGGCAGCAGTGTTGGCTTTGGGCTTGGGACTGGTAAATATGCATTTTACTGCTGGGGTGGAATGGCTCAGTGCTTGGTCACCTTGGAAGGATCACAGTAAGCCACTGTGCTGAGGTCCTGAGCCATGCATAGGTATTCATGCGTGCAAGGACATATTGTATAACCGTGCAATTGTCCAGGTGTGGTGGAGTTACTTGTTAGATGTGCTCTTGTTTTTACTGCCTCTGCCAGGGGTGTACGTTTACTATGCTAGAAGCAGGGGCAGTTTGGCTTGATCGAGGGTAGTTTTTGGCTACGGCCACATTTGATACGTTTCGGTGCCATGAGTAGTTCAAACTACGTGAATTTCACAACGGGGCGGGTTCATCCAGATTCTTAATTGTCGGTGGTGTTCCCAGAGGTAATTCTCTGGCTTTCAGCCCTCCCTTGGAGGTAGGCATGAGGCCAGGAGCGGGGAAGGTGGTCGTGCAAAGGAAAAGGGGACTACGCAATCTGGAGAGGAAACTAGCCAGTTTAAGACGTCCTGGATGCGACCCAGTACAGGAGGCAACTAACTCCAGCAGAGCAAATGTGGGAGCCCCGCACAAACTCTTAATTCACGCAAGGAGAACCACGAGGTGTGCGCGCCGACAACCCGACGCACGCTCGCGGCGCTTGCTGCCTTGACTTCCCCATCCTTGCGGGGGAGGGGCCGGAGTCGCAGCCGAGGCCGCAGAGCCGAGAAAGTGCGCGAAGGGGACGCGCTACGAGAGCACACGTGACGGCTCG
>NW_026000242.1:2887709-2968855 GCF_001458135.2 Marmota marmota marmota | reverse complement strand
GCCCCAGGACCGGGGTTTCCGCGTGGTGCAGGGCGACCCGCGCGAGCTGCGGCTGTGGGCGCGCGGGGATGCCAGGGGAGCGAGCCCCGCGGGCGAGAAGCCGCTCCGGACGCGACGGAGCGCTGCCCTGCAGCCTGAGCCCATCAAGGTGTACGGACAGGTGAGCAGTTTTGCAGCCCTCTTCCTTCCAGCTCTTTCCTCTCTCTGCACTTCCTCACCCCCGCATCCATCCTTTGCAGTCGCCTCCCAGGTGCAGGCACTACTGGGGACTTCCCGGCTTGCATTTGTTTTTTTTCCCCCTCATATGAGTATAACCGTCAGCCGTTGAATCGCATTGATCTTTCCTTCTTCCCGTCGATTTTAGCAAACGTATTCCAGGTAACTCTCTTGGGGTGCAGTGCACATTTCCCCAGGGTATGTGTAGACCGGTTTAGTTTCCGGCAGGTACAGGAGGGGTGCAGCTTCTTTTTCACATCTGGATAAAAAACGGGCTTTCTTTAGTGTATTCTCAGTTGAAGGCGAGTACCCTGCAGTTGCAGTGCACTTAACACAGGGGCGGGCGGAGGGGGTTTCCACACTTAACCATCCTGAACCCCAGTGAAGGTGGGGAAAACTGAAATCTCAGCCCCTGTCCTTCAGTCAAAGAAGAGGGTGTGTGTGCGTGTGTAGGCACACATGTGTGCACGCACGCAATGACTGAATTTTTTGTTTATTTTTGTGGGGGTGTGAGGTTCAATCCATCCCCTGTTTCAAGATAATGACTTTATTTTGGTCAGGAATATTCCTCATGGCACTTGGGAATTTGAAAAGACTGCAAGACATTTGGTGGACATTATTATTCAGTAAGTGATATATTTCTATCCAGGCAATGGGTTTATTAGATCATAAGTAACATGAATTTCACTTTTGTGGCCAGACTTATGGCTAGGAAATGCAAACCAAGTTTGTAGGTTAGTATCAGCACTGGCAAGATTAATTTGCCCATGTTATTGCCTCATGAGACTCCCAGTTCTGCAGTGAAGGTCGGTGGGGGAGAAAAGGTGGGACCCATGGAGGTGATAAACGTTCCGAGTCAAACTGTTCCCTTTTAAAGTGGAAATTAAAAGATTAGCCTGAGTTCTGTCTTTCTTCACTTATTTTGCCAAAGCCAGTTCCTCCTTCAGGAAATATGTAGAGTTAAACGTTCAACCCTTGGAGCCAGGAAGAACCTTATAAACCATGTCACCCTATTGTGTCTATTTCTTGGTGAAGAAACCCAAGTGCCAGAAGATGAAGTGACTAGTCCAAGGTCATTCTAGGAAGGGCTGCTTGCTCTTTTTTGTTTTTGTCTGCAGTTTCACTGATCTTTGGGTGCTGGGAGTCAACCTGTCTTTATACAGGGCTTCTTAAATAATTCCTTTCTAAAATCAGATGTATGTGGTTCTAAAGGGAGAGAGTGGTGGTGAGTGGGCAGAAGCATTTAATTTTCGCCATCAGCTCCTGGGCAGGAGGAGTGTGTGTCAGGGGTCTGTTGGAGCCCATCTGCTCCATTCCTCTTGGGCGCAGATCCTTGTCCCTCTTCTCACCCCCATCTGAAACTTGTATTTTGTATTGTTGGAAAGATGTCAGCAAGGTCCTTGCTTTCCACAGGGAGCTTGGGGCTGGTGAGTGAGTGTGAGTGTGTTGTGTGTGTGTGTGTGGGGGGGGTAGTGGGTAGGGATAGACACTCCCTTTTTCACTGAGTCTTCCCAACTGGCCCAGTTCTAGGGGCTTAGAGTGGGAGGGATGGTGGACAGTCCCTTCCAGAGCTCCATTCTCCTTAAGACGTAGTTTTGGTTGAAGGAGGAGCTTTCTGGTTTCAAAAATGGCAGGTACCATTTCTTCTTTGGGTTTGGTTTGTGAGTCTCCTGGGGATTTGAGACAGGTTAGAGATGAACTCTGTTTTCACTGGGAGTAACTCCAAAACTCTTGGCTTTTGTGTTTCTGGGCCGGCTGGACTGGGTTTAGTTCAGCTGAAGGATGCAGAGCTATCAGTGGAGCTCATTGAGGAATTCACACCAAAGAGTGAAAACCCAAGACAGTGTTTTTCCTGTTCTGTTGCTGCCTTCCTGTGCCCTTATTCTCTGTCACCTTGAGGTTCATGAAAAATGGCATTGACTTTACTCTTTAGTGATGTGAGTCAGATAGAAGGAAGAACTTCCTGGTATGGGCTTTCTGCCACAAGTCATATCTGTGTGGACCTTTCAGACTGCAAGATTGGAATCAGTGACTAAAGGGGTTTAGGGCTCTTTTGGGACCTCCAGATTCACATCTATTTGTAATGGCCTTTCTAGCAAGGGGGAACATTTGCCTCTTTTTCCTGGGACAGACACAGTTATGAATAATATCCCTTTCACTCAAAAGTGTCAGGATGCGACTATAAATCATATGGTCATCCTCCTCTGGCCTCATGCCAAGTTCCACTTTATAATCCCCCTTCAAGTTTTAAACCTAAGCAACTGAAGTATTTTCTGTTAGTGTTGCTTGGAGTTTGGTTCTGTGAGGGTACAGATGAGATGAGTACAATTTTATCCTTGTTTTCTGGAAACTTAAAGTGTTTTTTTTTTTTGGTTACCAGGCATTGAACTCGGGGGCACTTGACCCCTGAGCCACATCCCCAGCCCTATTTTGTATTTTTTTAGAGACAGGGTCTTACTGAGCTGCTTAGCACCTTGCTTTTGCTGAGGCTGGCTTTGAACTCACAATCTTCCTGCCTCAACCTCCCGAGCTGCTAGGATTATAAGCGTGCACCACTGCAACCTGCAGGAAACTTTACAAACTTAAACTTAGTTTAAGGAGGAGATAAAGCAGATGCAGATAGGGCAGGTAAATGTCCGGGAAGTGAACAAGTATACATGGACACACTAAATCAGCCCTACCTCCATTGTGACACATTAGTGGTCAGGGCTCAGAATGTTAAGGGGTGGATGGGGTCAGATGCTGTGCAGCTCCTTGTCTTCTGATCTTGGTGAGGCTAAGGGAACACCAAGAGCTGCAGGCAGAAGCTACTCAAAGAAGAAGGCTGAGAGGTAATGGGAAGGCCACCCACCAGCTTCAGGGAGAAGAGAATGGAAGGCTTTTTCAGGAGAATATATGTGTCTGAGGAAGAGCCCATTCTCATTAACAAAGAGAATATCTCCTCCCTCTAGACCAGATCACTGGAGGGGAGGATGCTAATCCCCAAATATTCAGTCCAAAAGATAGTGAGCTCTCCTTGACTTTCCATANAATCAATGGAGTAAATTTAGCTTTGTTATTTTGTGCATATTTCTCCTTGGATTCTCTCATGTGGGAGACTGGTTTCTGATGCCATTACTTAGAGGCATGTTTGTAATAATCAAAACCAATGTGCTATCAAGTATTAGGACTTCTCTGCCCAAGTTCAAAAGTTTAGAAGATAAGCCTTTTGTTAAAAGGCCAAGTTCAAGAAGGGATTCCAACCTTCTTGCCACATTGATTTCCTCCCATCCCATGCTTCTGTGCCATTATGCTTGCTTTGTCCTCTCCCTGAAAGGTCTTCCCCACTCTTGTCCTTGCCTGGAAAACACCTGTTTCATTCTAAAATATCCAAGGAATTCCTCTGGTTACTTCCAGGCTCCAATGGGAGTCTCGTGTTGTAATTACGTAAGTGTCCCATCCCTCTGTGTGCTCCATAAGGGCATAGAGTTAGCTTTTCCATGTTTCTCCAGCTGTGGGAATATCTGTGGACCAATTGCACACCTGGAAGAAGAGAGACCTGGAGGGTGGGGCACACATTCAAGTCATATAAAAGGTATTTGTAAGGAGGACAGTTGTGAACCCACAAATAGATAGTCAAAGTGCATTGGCTCAGCCCAATGGCATGGCCCTGGGGTCGTGGAGCCCTGATTTTCCTGTGCTGTCTGGGAGGACTGTCATTGGTTTGTGCTAATGGCATTGTTTTTTGGGAAAAATCCTTTGGAATGAAGCACAAAGCCTAACAGGATTTACAGGTTTATTTTGCTTCCAACGAGCTATCACTTCATAGTTTCTGTATTTTACAGGACAGGACATATTCAGTGTCCTGATTTGAGACTGAAAATAAAGTGTCTGTTACAGCACAAGGCCCTGGGACAAAGGATGTCCTTTGGGAGTGGTGCACTGCTTGGCTTTAGATCTCTTTTGAGTAGATTCTTGCATGACACACTGACTCTGGAAAGAATTGGCTAGTTGATTCTGAAGTCAGGATGTTTGACCTGTGTACTTCCAAATGAAGATGAGAAAGCAAAGCATTTGCTGTTTTGAGTTGGCTTCTACCTCGGAGAAGACTTGCTTGGCGTCTTGGGTTGGCTCAGTAAGGGATGTGACCTTGAAAAACTTCCTGGTGGCACTTGGCATCTCTTATTGAATTCTATGCAGTCTCTGGCCACTGTTTTAGTTTATTTGGAGTTTGCCTGCCATGGGGGTTGGATGGTGGACGAGGCTTTGAAGGGTGAAAGTGGGCCAGGACAGGAGTGAGATTGAAAAAAAGAAGAGATAAAATAAAAAAAATCATCCAACTTGTTTATTTAACCTTCAGCAGGTAATGTGTGTTTACAAAACCAATTTGTGCTAAGGAGTATGTAGTGACAAGTAAATTTCCTCCCATTTCCTGCCCTCATTTATCTCAGGCCCCTTCTCAGTTGGCAACCAATGTCATCAGGTTTTTGTATAACCTTCTAGAGTTATTCTATGGATATATATAATACAGATGCATGTAAAATTACAAACTTGAATTACCAGTGGCTTTCTGTGACCTGTAATCCTGGCATCATGTGTAATGAGATTAACTTTAGTTGTAAAATATGTTTTGACATTATGACTGTGAATAGTCTGGGTGTTACCTGAAGACTCATAGCATAAAACAGATGGTTGGTTCTTCTCCAAGCCAGGTGAAAGAAAGTGTCTTTCCATTTCCCTTAGAGGGTTCCTGTGGGCCAGGAGAGCATCATTCTGGAGTCTTCTCCTAACTTGGAGAAATGTTGGCAAGCAGCTCTGTAGAATGTAGGGCCCAGGTTTGTGAGAATATCAGAATGTAGAGATCACAGATCTTGCTCTTAACTTGCGTTCTTTTCTAGAATGTTTTCATTATATTCTGTAAAATGAAGTTAATAGTATGCTTAATAAATTGCTTTGAGACCTGGGATCCATGAGGCAGATCCTAGCAGCAATGAATATCCCAAAGCAAAGGATAGATGTTGTAGGAATATTTTACCCTCAGAGTTTAGTCTGTTAGAGATCTCAGCCATCTTTGTAGTGTCATTGTTTAATCCCAGGGCAGAGATAGATGGAGCCAGCCCTGTCCTGTCCACTGTAACAGAGGGACACAGGGGCATTCTAATAATCTTGAGAGCAGGTAATCCCCAAAATAATTTATTCGCTTTTGCTATGTACTCTTTTTAAAAAAAGCATCAGTTTATACTCTTAATTAAATTTTGCATAGGTGAATATTAAATGAGTTTGCATCCTTCAAGCTGCCAATATAGGAAATGGTGGCATAGTGTGTTTAGGGAAAACCAATTTAGAGTTTAAAATATTCAACAATAATTCAGATGTAGATAACACATTGAAATGTATTAAAACTGGGGTATTGTGATGACCTTTTCTTCATTTATTTAGATTTAAATAAATGTTATGGAAAGTCAAGGAGAGCTCACTATCTTTTGGACTGAATATTTGGGGATTAGCATCCTCCCCTCCAGTGATCTGGGCTAGAGGGAGGAGATATTCTCTTTGTTAATGAGAATGGGCTCTTCCTGTTCATTCTCTAGGTATGCCAGAATCTACTGAATGGCATATTCAGTCCAGCCACGTACATGCAAAAATCAATTTCCCTCCGTTTAAAATGAGCCACAGTTAATTTCGACCTAATTTATTGGCTTATCGACCTGTGAACCTTGGGCCTTCGAAGAAGTAGCCTGGCCGGTCTGCTCCCATCAAAGTGGCTGATGATGCTAAAAACCGGAAAAGGCAGGGTGGGCTGCTGGTCATGATTAAGATTTGGGTTTCATCCTATGTTACTATGTGATGCTTAGTTTTTAAATTAAAAACGAGGAATGCTTTATGCATATCGGGGTGGGTGTCATGAAAATAGGACTTCATAGCAATCACAACCAGAATAATGAATTAAAAAGCAAATACAAAATCATGTTATCTACTGGTTATTTGTGTGTGTGTGTGTGTGTGTGTGTGTGTGTGTGTGTATATATACATGTACATATGTATATTATTATATGCTTATAATTATATACATATAAAATCTATGCCTTTGGGTTCTAGGGACCTGAATCTTTGGGCATTAGGGATCAAGTAGTGAATTACAAAAAAATTATAAAATCGTGTTATTTATTAAGTAATTGTATGCTATGTATACAATTATGTACATATAGAACCTATTATATACATGTAAAATAATCATATAATTACATACATATAAAATCTGTATCTGTATCTTTGTGCTATGGATTGAACCCATGGCCTGTGCATGCTGAGCACTTGCTGTATCACTGAGCTGCACCTCCAGCCCCGGGTGATGGCTAATTATAATGGTGACAGCAGTGCCCATGTTACTGATACTAGTTAGGAGCCAGATGATCCTACTTTTCTGGCCTTATGACAGATCCTCAATAGAGCGCCATTTGATAGATGTTTCTGCAGTGATGATGTTCAGTAGCTGTGTGTTCAGTATGTCCACTGGACAGCCATAGGTGGCCATTGAGCACTTGAAATGTGGTTAGTGTGACTGAAGAATTTTCTTTAATTTTAATGAATTTAAAGTTGTGCAATAGCTGCATGTGGCTCTCAGCTGGCTGCTGGATAGACACTGTGGTTCTGATGGGTTGCAAGGGGGGCTCCTTTCCCCTGCTGTAGGCGACCTTTGCTTCACCCAAGAGAGGTTAGAGCTCAGGCCTGCGTTTCTGAGCATCACAAACAGGGGGAGTGGGAGCAAGTGCTGAAGGCTTCATCGAAACCCAGGGATTTGGAGGCTGCTGACTAGCCCATTGAGTGTTAGGAGATGGTGTTAGGAGATGTAGGGATGTGTCAGGGGACCTTGGAGGGCAGGTGGGCACAGTGGTCATCTTTGGGGGATGCTGCACAGTTGTTTCCTTGAATCAGTCACTTAGGCCTCAAGGGGTGACTTTTCACAAGGGCCAACCAAATCTCTGTGCCTTCGCTTGTGATTTGGCCTTGTGCAGACAGCCCACTCCTGTCGGGGCTGTGCTGAGGTGCCGTGCAGATCCCGTGCATTCTGTGTAGCAGTGAAAGATGTAAACAGTGCCTTAACAGCAGGGCCATCTCCCCGCCCCTGGCCTCCACTTCCTGCGCTCTTGTTGACTTACCTCACTGTTGCTGGGTCTGTCTTTCATCCCTTCAACCTTTCAGGCTGGCACAAAGACAAACAATGGAGGCGTGTGGTCTTCATCATTGCATGTAAACCTCCCCCCCTCCTCGCTGGCTGGCCCTTTAACTTAGCATGCCATTGCTGTTGCTGCTGCTGCAGGCTCTTGGCTTGGAAAATCGGGACCCTTCATGATGATTTATCTCCAGTCCCCTGAATTAGATTAAAAACACAGCTAAGAATGCTCAGAGAGGCAGGCTGATGTGATCATATCCCAAATCTGAGTGGCAGACAAGGGCAATAAAAAGATGTACGTATATCAAATGCGTTTTGTGTCGTGTAGGGGCCAAGGTACTGCTTATTACCCACCCCCCTTTTGTTTTTCCCCTGATGAAGGTAATTGAAAGAGCTTCGATTATGTAGAAAGGAAGGCTAGCCTGGTGAGTGAAGATTTTTTCCCTAATAATTGTGGATTGGAGAGAGGCCTGGGGAAGATGGCCAGGGTGATACTGAGGTGGAATAGATGTGTGTGTGAACCAATGACTGGGTCCTCAGTAGGGATTTTAATATGCTGGGGGACTGAGATGAAGAGCATCCTACTTTGATGGGCAAGTGAGCTGAGGGGTAGGGTCCAGATCTTTAACTCTTGGGAACCTTTGTTTTTGGAAGCGCATGAGCTGATTTCATAGGTCCTGGGGGGAGGTAGTAAAAGCCACCTGGGGAGAGAGGCTAGTTCAGGGACAGTCACTGGGGAGACTCAAGTGGGTGCCTGTGAGGTGTCAAGCTGCGGAGTGAGGGGCACAGATAGCCAAGGACCTCATTTCTCTCATCCTCAGAGGATGCTTAAGAGGCAGCACCTTGTAGGCCTGCCCTGGGAACTGAGAAGAAAGGCTGTAGCTCACCAGTTGTGCTGCCCCGGGGGCTCTGCAGAGGAACCACTAAAGGCAGGGACAATAGAGTTGGGTGAAGGCCTGGGGAAGCTGGGAGTTTTCTCAAGCACTTGAATATTTTAACCCTGTGTTCAGCCAGTGCAGTGGTGCACACCTGTAATCCCAAAGACTCAGTAGGCTAAGCAACTTAGTGGAGACCCTGTCTCAAAATAAAAAATAAAAAGGGCTGGGGATGTGGCTCAGTGGTTAGGTGCCCCTGGGTTCAATCCTTGGTACAAAAAACAAAAACAAAAACAAAAACCTGTGCTCAATTAATTGCATAACATGAGACTCTGTACCTGTGACTTACCTCACCTGTGTGTATTTCCCCCCAAATTCTCTTGAGTAGTTAAAAACAGTCTTGCAGTTCACTGTGCACAGGGATTTGCTGCCTTTGGCAAGGTGTGCTGGGCGAGCAGGGGTAGTAGTGGTGGCGACGGCAACACGCAGTTGATTGCAGAAACCAGGCCTGGAGTAACTGGAGGAGAAGCATCAGGAGTGGATGTGGGAAGCTGGGGAGAGGTGAAAGAGCTATCAGAACCAAGCTAGAGAGTTCAGCAAGCTGAGGAGGGCTCTGCCAGTGCTTCCAGTTGCTGAGCCCTCCTGCTAGCTCAGAGGCCACCTCTGGTACTGAGAAATTGGCCATGTTTTGGGGGTTAACATGCTGGTCCTTCTCCGTTAGTCTTGTTTAGAGCTTCTCTCCCAGTGTGGGAAAGGAGCCTTGGGCAGGTCTCATGTCTTTGGCTCTGGGATGTCATGTTTAATTGCTTTCCCTTTGGTGAGGGAAATCTGGAAAACGGAGTCATCTGGGTGCTGTGCCCTCAGGACTTGGATGGAGATAGGGCTCCCTCCAGGTTCCTGAGCCCTGTTGTGGAAGATTTCCCAAAAGTGTTAGTTGGCCACAAGGTCTGAGCTTGACTCAAGCATGTGGTGTTTTGTCATTTTCCGTATGTCACTGCTTGCTCTTAGGTCTCCATGTTCTGACCCTGGTGCTGTGAATGTTGATTTTTTTTTTTTTCTTTTTCTTAAATGTGGAGCCATTTTATGAAGAACGGCTTATTTCAGTGGAGAGCCATTTGGACTTGAAATGATATTTATGGACTTTGAAGTTTATGAAAATACATTCATGGTTTACATCTCATTTGCTTCTTTTACAACAGTCTTGCAAACTTGGGAAGAATTATTAGTCATCTCATTTTACAGACGAGTTTCTTATAGTTCAGAAAGAGAAGTGATTTGCCCCAAGTTAGACAGCTGGTAAATTCTAAAAACCAAGACTTAGACCAAGACTCAAACCGAGCCACTGACGCATTTGCCCCTCACACATGATCTAGTGAAATTTTTGCTCTCAGGCAGGATCCATGGCTTTTTCGCTGTGCACTCCCTTTTTTCCCTTTTAAAACCCAGAGGACCCAGTGGCTCTGGAGGCTGAGACAGGAGGATGGAGAGTTCAAAGCCAGCCTCAGCAATGGTGAGGTGCTAAGCAATTCAGTGAGACCCTGTCTCTAAATAAACTACAAATAGGGCTGGGGATGTGGCTCAGTGGTGGAGTGCCCCAGTTAAATCCCGGGTACCAAAACAACAACAGCAACAACAAACCCAGAGGACTCCTGTAACCCTCCCTCTTCCTGGGCTCTCCTTGCTGCAGTGGTCTTGTAACTTTCAAAATGCAGCAAGTTCCAGGTCCTTCCCAGCCCAGCTCTGGCTCTCCCCTAGGTCTGGGTCACTCTTCTCTGCCCCACCTTCTCTACCTCTACCTCCTCCCTGTCACCCTTACGTGATAACATCACCCAGAGGTCCTCTCCCCCTTGCATTGTCACTCCTCTGCAACAGTCAGGTCTCTTGCTTAACAACTGGAGTTTAATCATATTCATTGAAATTTCTTGTTTAATGCTTGTTTCTTCGACTAATTTAAGGGCCATGAGGCAGGATTTAGAATTCGGCTGTTTTCCAGGCACCTAGCATAGCATCTGGTTTATAGTAAGTGCTCAATAAAAATTTATTGAATGAATGAAATGAGAAGCTATTTATAGTGAAGCTGCAGAGCCAGCCAAACAGGAGAGAAAGTGGGTGGTCTGGAACCCTTAAGGGCCCCTAGAAATGGCTTTGGACTCCTGGGGAAGCCTTGGCTTTTATCTGTGTATCTGTGTGCCCTGCATGAGGCCCACATTTTAAGGCATCTGGAATACCACCTCCAAATCTTTCTCTGAGCTGAACCTTGTCAGTAGCAGTTGGTTTCAATGATCTCTAAGGTTCTCTCTGGTGCTGGGGTTTCCTTCTTATTCTTACCCAGTGGTAAATGGAGGGGTGATCCTGCTCATGACAGATTATTATTATTATTTTTTTGGGGGGGCTTCTTTTATTAGGGAACACTCCTAGAAGAACACATGTCATCATGTCATCACTGACTGACAAAGTGGTTCACCTGGAGGGAGAGACACATGGCAGATAGGGTGCCCCTGCCAAGGATCAGTCAGGAGTGACTAAGTCAGTAAGAATATGTTAAAGAGGAAGGAAAAGGTGCGCGCGCGCGCGCGCGCGCGTGTGTGTGTGTGTGTGTGTGTGTGTGTGTGTGTGTATTATCAGTATTTTTTTTTTTCATCTAGTGGAATGCTAAGAGTGACTCCAAGGTCACTGTCCCTTTGTTTCCTCATCTGTAAAGTGGACAGTGTGAATTTGTCAGGCTTGTGAGTCCCTCTGGTGAAGACAGCATCTTGAGCTATACCAAAGTCAAGGGAGTGTACTGAGAGTCCAGGCACAGAGCTGTCTTTAGGGAGCGCCCAGAAACTAGATTCCAGCTCTCCTGAGGTGGAGAGTCCAGGGATGGTAATGAGCTTTCTAAATATAGTGAGAACAGGGTCTTGAAAGGGGACACTGGGAGGCGATTTGCATGCCTCGCATTTGGGTCTCATGGTTTGAGAAAACATTGTTGTTCTTGGACCTCGGGAGTCTGTCTTTGGTTTCTGCAGGCCCTGTCGTATTCTACAGTTCAGGGGACTGAGCGGCTGCCTCTGTCCTCAGACTTGAAGGACAGGATATTTGTTTTAGACTTCATTGTAGAATTTTTTTTTAATTTTTTTTTTTAAAGAGGAGAGAGAGAGAGAGAGAGAGAGAGAGAGAGAGAGAGAGAGAGAGAGGGAATTTTTTAAATATTTATTTTTTAGTTCTCGGCAGACACAACATCTTTGTTTGTATGTGGTGCTGAGGATCGAACCCAGGCCGCACGCATGCCAGGCGAGTGCGCTACCGCTTGAGCCACATCCCCAGCCCCTCATTGTAGAATTTTAAAAATACTTCTTTGTATTTTGCTGCTAGTGAAGCCGAGAAATGAACCAGACTGCCTTGTTTGTAGGGCTTCATACTGTGTTCTAGAAGAAAGCTGCGTAGGAGTGAGGACAGGCTGTGGGTGTCTAGGACATCCTGAGCTCTGGGTTTGACCAATGTGAAGGAGGTAATGACAGAAGTGAATGGGCAGAACATATGTGACCCATTCCATGAAGGGCCCCATCTTCGTGAGTAGCTTAAACCACCATACAGATTTTGGTAGTTTTATTGGCAGCTTCTCAGGGCCGGTTCAGACTTGGCAACCCTATTTCCCCCGGAAGTACTCTGTGCACTCTTGCAGGTAAGAAATGATTAAAGAGCCTACAGGGTGCCTGTCACCCTTAGACCTCCGTGCATACATCATTGGTAGGTGAATGCATGACTAATCAGTACCTTCATACAACAAGCAATTTATTTCTTCCCTGCTATTTATAACCACCCAGAGCGGGAGGATTGGGTGGCAGCAGATTCTTCCTCCTACTCTGAATAATATGAGGCACATCGTTTCACCTCTTTGGATCATCAGGGCATGCTGGGGACCAAGAGATAGCCCTGGGGGTGGAGGTGATGTTTGATGAAGACACTGAGATGTGTCAGGGTGTGGGTGCTGACGATTGTTGTGAGCTGGCAGTGGACACTAGCCCCAAGTCTGCAGCCATCGCTCCAGCCGGGGACAGGAAGGCTTGTGTGGCTGCTCTGGCTCTGCGGATGATGCTGACAGCACTTTGAAGGATTGCCTTGGCCAGGGACCCAGTCCCCAGCCTGCCTTCTCTATGACTCATTCTAGTTGCATATTTTGGTAGCATGAGGGCTCGAGATGAGATGAAATGAAAGAAGTACGTATTGAGAGTGGGAGCTCCTAGGTATTGGATCCACACTGGAGAAGTATAATGTTGTATAGGTCAGAGAGGTGTTTGTTTTTTTTTTTTTCAATTTAGCTTAAATTTACATAATATTAACAATTTTGAAGAGAACAATTCCATAGCATTTAGTACATTCACTGTTGTGCAACCGCTAGCTCTGTCTAGTTCCAAAATGTTTTCATCATTTTGCAAGAAAGGTCTCCTCTCTTCTCCTAACCCCTGCTTTCTCTCTCCGTGGATTTACTGCCCTGGATATTTCATATAAAGAGAATCATGCAATATGTGAGTGTGTATTTTTGACTTGGCATATTGTTTTCAAGGTTCATAAAGTCTTAACTGTAAAATCCCCAAAGACAACCACTCCCCTGAAAAAGAGTGACTCTCTAGCCCCTCTCATTTAGTCTCAGTTCCTGACTGAAGGCAAAGGACTGGACTAGATTCATTGTTTCCCAAATAGGCTGCTTTGGAGACACGGGGCATCTGTCAAAAATACCAATTCCTGGGCTCCGTTTAGGGGGCTTCCCAATCAGTAATAGGTCTGGGTTGGGGCCTGTCCCAGTGATTCAGATCCTGGGCCAGGTCAC
This sequence comes from Marmota marmota marmota, assembly GCF_001458135.2. Taxonomy (NCBI): domain Eukaryota; kingdom Metazoa; phylum Chordata; class Mammalia; order Rodentia; family Sciuridae; genus Marmota; species Marmota marmota. The sequence goes on along the minus strand of NW_026000242.1, from coordinate 2,955,801 downwards.
CTCTGGGGGTTATTCTAACCACCTGCCTGTGAGCCTGGCAGAGTCCTGCCCTCCTTCCAGACGTTTGTGGTTCCTGGCTGCGGGTTCTGTTCAGAGAGTCCCCTGGCATGCAGTTTTTCTGTTTGCCTTCTGAGGGGAGGCACTCGTTCCCTCCCTGCTGGCTTTATAGCTCCAATTAACTGTGTCTCATTTATCAGGCTCCAGCTATGCCTTGTGAGCCAGAGACAGAGAGGGAAGGTTGTTCACGCCCTGGGGTTGTCCTTATGACTGACTGCTAGTCAAGGTTATGTTCCTGCAAAAGCCACACTCCCACCTCCTCCCAGGCCCAGTCTTCTGGGTCAGCGTGTGGGACCTGAGTGGGAGAGGCTGGTTGGAACATTTTGGAAGCCTGCAGCTGCCCCCAGGAGGCTGGTGACTGGCGGGGAGGACAGGCAGAGATCCCCAGGAAGGAAAAGCATCCAAACAAACTGGGAAGCACTGCTGACCTAACTAAAGGGCTCTTGCTATGGGGACCTGGTTTGTTCTTGTTTGGTTTGTTCAGGCTGCTGGGGGTGGCCCTGGGCTGCTGGCTCCCTGGTCACATTGCCTGGACAGGTCACTGCTGCTGGGAGAAGCCTGCTTTGACTTTTGCCTGCTTATCCCTGTGGGGGTGAGGGATAAAGAGGAGGAAGGTGAGGCCAGAGTAGAACATATCTTTTGGCCTTAATCACATTGATAGCCTACCCACCTCCCTGCTGGCTCCCGTGTCCTCTGGGTGCATCCATTCCAGCCTCTGAGTTTGGTCCTGAGCTTTTGGGGGATGGGCACCTGGGCTGCCTTAGGGATCAACCCTGACTCACCAGGGAGTTATTCTCATAACCAGGATGTGCCTGACATCTTGGCAAGCGGGGATCGGAACTGTTTGTGTGCGTGCCTGGTGGCCATTTCTTGCCAGGGATTTGTTTTCTTTCCCTCCACTGGGCTGCCTTATACAGCCTGCTCTTAGGGACATCTGATAGAAGAGGATTTTTTAAATTTTTATTTTAAATAGGTGTCTCACCAAGCTTGCCTGCTTAAGGCTTTCTTCATAAAACAGCCCTTGGGTATTTTGATGCTTGTTTCTTGTGTTCAGTCTCACCCTTGACCCTTAGGACCAGTTGGGGGGATCCCATAAATCTCATGTCCTCTGCATCGAAAGCCCACAGTAAGTTGTTTTAGCCCTCTTGCCCACTGTGATCCCTGAGAGCTTTGTAGCCTGTTCAAAGAGTTGTCTGATGGTTACCTGCTAGAGGGGGCACTTTGACCGTCTTCTTTGAGGATGCCTGGACCAAACATTGGAGAGCTTTTCATCCCAGACCCTGGGTGAACTTGGGTGGTTCAAGTAGGTCCCCGATCCTTTATCATATTGACATTTGCATAGTTCTCTATTCCCCTCTGGTTCCATAGGTGAGGGTGGATTTGTATGGGAGAGGACTGGTTAGCCTGAATTCCCGGGGTCACAGATGCTTCCAGATTCTTTCCAGAAACGTGGATTGGAAGTAGAGCAAGAGGAAGAGGGAAGGTTGGAGGGAGACTTTAGTGGTTTGGGGAGATTCCCTTAGCTGCTTTTGCCTGTAGCATCCTAGGCTAAATAATTTATTTCTGTTTCTTATTTGCACTCTTCTGTTGATGCTTGCCTGGACTTATCTATAGGGAATGGGAAGTGACAGTTTGGACTAAAAATATATCAAGGGTCTTTTTCTTTAAAGAGGTCTCATTTCAAATGTTTTTCAAAAGAATTTGGATCCTAGATCAAATTAAATACAGGTGCTTAAAACCTAAAGCAGAGCCATTAGGGATTAGTTCCTTGGTCTATGGGGCTGCCAAGTTTGTGGCCCAGGTGTTTCTCTTTTCCCTGGTGACATCTGAGAGCACCCCATGGAGTGGGTGTGGCAAGTTAGGGTGTGGTAGGGGAGGAGGGGAAGGAAGGAGAAAGGAGGTGTGGGGAGGGGAGGGTTTTCCACTGCAGAGTCCTGATAAAGTGGCTTCAAGAGCAGGTCAAGCCAGACTTGAACTTTCATTAGTCCAAGAGTTGGTGGTGGGGGTGGTGCTGCGTGCCACCCGGGCTAGACCCTGCAAGGCACCATGAGTCCCCAAGCAGCCAGGATGGCTGATGGAGCTGGCGTATCTCAGGTGTCCTGATTCGGAGGACCTTGTTCTGCTTCTAGATATTGCACCAGCTGCCAGAAGTTCTGTTTGTGTCTTCATCAGTTTGCTCCCCACACAGGTTTTGTGAAACAAAATGCCAGCCCTCAAACTGGTGTCCATCAGTGAACAGTGACACAAGATAAGATCCTGTGTGCTCAGGGTAGTATGGCCTGTGGGTGGTGAAATAAGAGGAAGAAAAGTAAGGCAGTTAGTGTTAGGTAAAGTAAACATGACCAAAGAGAAGTAGCCTTTTTTCTGAGGCTGTCTTTCCTCAGTTTTAACAGATGGGTCCCAAAAGCCCGGTGGTGTAAACATATCTTCTAGTTACGAAAGTTCAAGGTGAGTGTCACTCCTCCATGGAGGGCCTTCTCCCCAGAGACCCAGGCTCCTCTGTCCTGTGGCTCCGCCCTCCTCCAGGACTCTTGTCCTTTGAATGCAGCCTGCAGATGGAGAAAGAAAACAGGACTGTGTGTGGGCCAGGCCTGTAGTGGCCCTGAGAACCCCCTCTCAGAGACCATTGCCTGGAACGTGGTCCTAGGGCCACACTTGATGCGAGGCAGCCTGGGCAAGGGTCTGCAGTGTCATCAGGAAGCAAAGGAAGCAGATTGAGAGGGTAGCTCAGCTCTGACACCATGGGTGTTTTTGTCATTATCCTTACCTAGCAAAATAGAAGGTGCCACCTAGTCCTCTGTTGGCCTTTCTACCTGTTTTTATTTTATTGGTTTACAGAATCAAAAGCTTGGGAACGTCTGTTAGCAATAATCCAAAGGTCATTTCTGTTGGGTTCTGGTAAACATTTCCTTACTTGCAACACTTTAAAAATAAATTTAAAGATACCTCACAATGATGACTTCCTCTTGTTTCTTATCATGAATCGAAAGTGAATAATGGTGACCCCAGGCCAGGGGAAAACATTTCCATAATTGGAAAAGCATGCGGTCTTTCTGGCCTGTGGATTTTTAAAACGTATATTTTAATTTTTATTGAAACAGTTACATATTTCTCAGGTACACACTGTAATATTTCAGTACATGTACACAATGTAATGATCAGGTAATTGGCATATCCAGGTAATGGTTCTGATCACTGGTGGATCTATGACCTCAAACACTGATCATTTCTTTGTGTTGAGAACATTCAAAATCTTTTCTATTAGCTCTTTTGAAATATAGAATTAATTGTGGTTAGCCTTCGTTATCTCACAGTGCTGTATAACATTGGAAGTTATTCCTTCCAGCTGCTCTCCTGTGCCCATTAACCATTCTTTCTCCGTCCCAGCTTCTTGTCCATTTTTTTTTTTTGAGTGGGAGAGATATTTCTTTTTTTTTTAATTTCTTTTTTTATTTTTAGGTGGACACAATATCTTTATTTTACATTTATGTGGTGCTGAGGTTCGAACCCAGGGCCTCATGCATGCTAGGCGAGCACTCTACCACTGAGCCACAATCCCAGCCCTGGGAGAGAGATTTCAATATTTTGGTTTACGTGCCACCCATATGGACTAAGGATCAGAGTAACAGGGGATTGATGTGACAAAGGACAAAAGTGAAGCAAAAAAATTGGTTAGGTCAATGAGACCCTGAGAAGATTTCTGCAATCTAATGATACTCACAATTTCATGGAATGTAACCAGGGCACTAGTATTTCTTCTGAGGGAAGCTGAGTCTGGAAGAGCATGTGTAGCAGGGAGAATAGACCCTGCTGGCTCAGTGACTCACATCTCATCTCAGAATTCTGTCCTTTCTGAGTGACCAAGGAGGAAAAAGTCTAGGTTTTCCATGGGTGTGGCCGTTTCTCATGGGGGTCCTGATTCCTGTATTGGTCTCTTTCAGGTCAGTCTGAATGATTCCCACAATCAGATGGTGGTGCACTGGGCTGGAGAGAAAAGCAACGTGATCGTGGCCTTAGCCCGGGACAGCCTGGCCTTGGCGAGGCCCAAGAGCAGTGACGTGAGTATTTGTGTTACTCTGGGCACTTCTCAATGCTGTCAACATGCCCTTTCTGATCCCCTGGGATTAATGTGCCAGAAAACATACTCGGTAATTGGACTTATATGAGAGGGAGGAGAATCTGGAGTTAATACATGTATCCCTTGTTTACTGAACACGGAGAGGTGTGGTCAGTGTCCCAGGCAGTGGGGAAGGTGTGATTACCTTCCTGAAGTGATGGGCGGTCTGAATCTCTCGTCTGCTCAACAAAGTGCCAGAAGAGTGTTCCTGAGCAGAGCTGCCTGCCTGGAGCTGTGCCAAATGGAATCAAATTGGTCTTTTCCATGTGCTGATGTCTTCTAACCCATCACTGATAGGGGAGCTGTTGAAAATGGATTTTCTCACATTCTTAAGGGCATATAATAGATTGGGTGCTTTGAAGACAGGAGATCAAACTCAAAAGACCTTAGAGAGGCCAGGCAGATAAAGGGCAGGAGGGAAGCCACCTGGCATTTACAACACTCTTTACATCTCTAAAGGAAAAAGGTCTCTCCCATTTTTTTGAAGTCTGTGGCCCACTTGGCCAATAGGCCATTTCTTCATATCTTAGTTCAGATGTGGTGACTGGGACTTGGTTGCTGTTGGAGAGGTACTAGTGTTACCACTGTTGACCGGGTTCCACTGTTCCTTGCGCCGAGGCAAGGTCAGAGTGGAAAATAGAAGTTTATTAAAGAACAGCAGAAAAGACTTCTCCTGGAGGAAGAAGAGGACCCAAGAGGTGGAATCCGTGGAAGTGCGGTTGTTTCCCCTTTTTATAGTTTTCTGTGATGGCATGTAGGTGGGAAGGCCCGAGGGGTGGGATACAGATGGGCCAAAGAAGTAATCTGGGCAGGAAGGACTCCAGAGGCAGCATGTTCAAGTTTGCGGTTCATTAACATTTCTTTGGGATGGGCTATCTTCAAATCTGCTGGGGCCGTTCATTAACATTTCTTTGGGATGGGCTATCTTCAAATCTGTTGGGGGCTGTTTCCTGGACTTCATTAACATTTCAAGAGTTGCTCAACGGGAATTAATTCTCGTGGCCTCCATTTTAGATTTCACTCAATATCAGACCCCATTTACCTAACTACACTGACTACCTAACTTTAAATCTGGCTTCACTAGGAAGAAGAGAAGTACTTCTGAGTGGCGTTGCTGATTGGCTCTGTGCTCTGGGTGCCACACAGGAGGCAGAGTCCAAAATGGCCAGATCTGACTTTTCAGGAGAAGCCCAAAGGTCTGAATTTTTATGTGAAACTGCTGAGTCTTACCAGTTGGCAGCTGATGTCTAGTTTTACAAACACCATGTGGGCCAAGTAAAATCTGTGAAAGGGTCAGGACTGGCCCATGCATCCCCAGTCTGTAGCCTGTGTTCCAGACTTCTTGTGGGCAGGAGGAACAGCCCTGCCCCAGATCAGGGTCTGCCATGGTAAAGAAGTGTGAGTCTGTGGACACATCAAACACCACAGAGCTTCCGTCACCCATTGTCCTGGCCAGAGGAAACCTGATGAATTTACTAGCACTCACACCAGGCTTTACGTAGTTTTGTAATTTTTGAGTACAGATTTGGTCTTTTTGAGGTACCTTCTTGAATATCCGCTGTTTGGGTTGGATGTGTTCAGAGATAGGTGACTGGAGGGAGCCCCGGGAGCTATTTTCTAGTGAGTTGAATTAGGGCAACCACAGGCAGGGAGGGCCAGAGAAGGACTGGCCATCATGATGCATAGTTTTGTGTTTGGAGCCATGGTGCGTGGGAAACCGCTGTAGCTGGCGGCCAGTCTGGGTATAGAGCTTTGGAGCAGACCTAGACTTGTTTGAGGCCCTGACTCTGACCCATTTATAAATGAGGTCAGAGTTTGTGAGCAGCAGCTCTGGACACAGATGGCTGTGAATGGCTGCCTGCTGGCTCCCGGGTACTCTGTAGGTACTACCTGTGTGTGTCAACTCCATCATTGCTCTGTGGTGTCCCTTTTGGTCACAGGAGCCAATTCTGGATTCTACTGTGTTGAGAAATCTTCCTTAGGGTTTTTATACATTTTATTTTTTTTGTCCAAAAAATATTTTTTTGCAAGGTAGGGAAAAGAACAACATTGTTTTATATTTTTCCTGCACAGATGGGAGCTTAGAGGCATAAAGGGATTTGCATGAGGTCACTCAGCATATCATTGGGGGACTTTGGGGCTGATGAGAATTAAACCCAATTGTGTATGCCATGTGTGAGGCTGTGGTTTCACTGCAATGACCAACCTGGCGGGGCCTCAGCACTGACAGCTGCACATGCTGGGATCCCCTCAGTCCTGGGTGAACTAGGAGGGTTGGTCTCCCTCAACATTGCCAGTCTATCCAGCCCGGCTCTTACTCTGTGTAAATATTTGGGTGTGTCTTACTAAGGGCTCATTGAACATTTGAAGTGATTAACTATTCTAGAATTAAATATGAGATAAAATTAAATGGAAAGGAGACTTAATGCCCAGAGTTAATAAACAGGGATGGCAGAAATTTCCTGCATCATATACAAACTGCATTAAAGAATTGGTAGATGAAACTGAGATGTTCTGATGTGAAAAGTTAATGCAAAAATAAACTATGACTCAGAGGCAGAGTTGTTGGTGTTGGGGGAGTGGTAGCGATCCAAGTTGTCTTTAAAGAAAACTTGAAAGCATGGTTCATAAGACTGGGTCAGAAGCCTGAGGAAAAAGAACTTACACTGATAAGAACCTGCGTGAGTGGGGGGACTTGGCCAACATCATCATGCATATTCAGTATGTAAGTGGGGTGGATCTGGATGCTGGAATCCCAGAGGGTTTGCTCTTAAGCAGGAAAAAAGAGAAGTCATCACCTGTTGAACTTGTAGCCTGGTGATTCTGTCAAGAACGGAGCCCACGGGACTGATTTTTTTCTGTGATGAGGTGATGAAGTGAAACAACAGATGTGGCTTATCTTGACCCTTCCTTAATCTTGATTCCTTCTCTCTCATGATATGTGTTACAAAGTACTCAGGTGTGACATAATTGGCCAAAGAGCATCCAAGAGCATCCTGAGATAGTGTCTACCAGAAGATCAGAATCGACCAGGAAAGATGCCATGAATGATTGGTTTCACCACCCTTATTAGCAGCAGAGTCTGTGTAGCCTGCGGGAGGCTGGTGTCTGGCTTAGCACAGACTCTGAAATCAGAACGTCTGGGTTGGAATCTTGGCTCTGCCATTCATTAGCAGTCTGCCCTTAGGCCAGGTTGTTTACCTTCTGTTACCATAATAAAATACTTGATATTATCAACTTATAAAGAGAAAAGATTTATTTTGGTTCAGTTTTGGAGGTTCCAGTCCATAACTGTTGGACCCATTGGTTTTAGATCTCTGGTGGGGATATTGGATGGCAATAGTGGGGAAGCCTATGGCAGAGCCGTACCAATGACACCATGTGCCAGGGGACAGAGGGAACAAGGAGGGGACCCAGCCCCTATAGTTCCCTTCAGGGCCACATTCTCAAGAACCTAAAGACATCCCATTAGGCTCCACTTCTTAAAGGTTCCACCACCTTCCTACCTGGGGACCAAGCCTTTCATTCATGGGCCTTTGAGGGGGATTTAAGATCTAAACCATAGCAATGTTTTCATTTATCACTGAGATGGTGCTTGTAAAACCTTGCTACCCAAAATGCAGTATCTGGGTTGGCTACATGGGTGTTTTCTGGGAACTGGTTAGAAATGTAGAATTTGGGGACTGGCGATGTAGCTCAGTGGAAGACTAGTATGCACAACGTCCTGGGTTTGATCCCCAATACCACACACATAACAAAAGTGCAGAGTTAAATGTCGAATTTCAGGTTCCACCCCAGACTTGAATTAGGTCCTGCTGAATTAGTGTCCTGCTGGGTGATTTGTAAGCATATTAAAATTTGAGAAGCACTGCTATAAAGGCCTTGAGCAGTGCCAAATGTGAGGTGTTTTTTTTTTTTTTTTTTGGTACATTACAGTTGTCTTCTTCCTCCTCATTATTATTGTAGTTTTAAAATACAGGGAAAAGAATTTTGAGCTGTTCACTTTGAAGGACCATATTTATAGGAAAGAAAATGGTCTAACTGGCAGCTTAGTAACTCTTCCAGTGCTGAATTTTGTTCTTTAGGGAATAGTGTTGAGGTCAGAGAGGACTAATTAGTGCAGAGCCCTGTCTGGATGAAAACAGCGATTGCAGCACAAGACAGGGAGAGCAGGGCGTCTGCCCCAGTTTGCTTGGAGGTCACGGTGGACAGTGTGAGCAACGTCATATTGCCGGGAATAGAAGACAGCAAATTCTGGTTGCTCTTGGGGGTGCTGTATGAGGACCAAGAAGCCATCAGCCGGCTTGAGGTTCAGTCAGCACTGTCAGAGGCCTTTAGTATGCTGTTCAGTGTGTGCCAGTGGGTAACTTGCCTTATGGTCTTTTGTCAATTAAACACAAATAAGAATTGTGAGAATTATGGTTCGTGTCCGGAATGTACCCCAGAAGCTCATGTGTTGAAGGCTTGGTCCTCAGTGCAGCCATGCCCAGAGGTCAGAAGTGATCTGATAATGAGGGCTGTGACCTCATCAGTGGATTAATCAATCCATCCACAGCTGAGAGGATCCCAGGGAGGAGGTGGAAACTGTAGGCAGGTGGGGCACGGTTGGAGGAAGCAGGTCACTAGAGGTGTGCCCTGGGGCTCTGTTTTGTTCCTGGTCCCTTCTTGCTTTCTGCTTCCTGGCTTCGGAGAGCTGAGCAGCTTTCTCCTACCACCACACCCTTCTGCCTTGACTTTCTGCCTCACCTAGGGCCCAAGGCCATGGAGCCTGCTGACTAAGGTCTGAAACCTCTGAAACTGTCAGCCAAAATAAACTTCTCTTCCTTTAAATTGTTTTTGTCAAGTTTTTGGTCATAGTGACAAAAAAGCTGACGGACACAATAGGATAAAAGATATTATGTTGGAATTGTTCAACCTATAGAGGGCCAGTAGGATAAAAAATATTATGTTGGAATTGTTCAATCTATAGAGGGCCAGGAATGTCAGTGAACAATCTTCCATAATGTTCAGGCATAGGATGAACACTTACATATTTACTCTTTACTTCTATTAAGTATAAGACCCAAGAGATTTTTATTTTTAACTTCTTTTGTGGTGCTGGGGATTGAACCCAGGGCTTAATGCATGGTAGGCAGCGCTCTGCACTGAGCTGCTCCCCCAGCCCTAAGAGACGGGGGTCATTTGCTGGTGGGAAATGAGGAGAGGGGCTTTTTGTTAGGGAGGATGTTTTTTCCTGGAAGTGTGAGAATCTCAGACAGGCTTTTCCTGCTGGCCAGCACACCTTCTCGTGCTTGGCCTATGGATATGGTGTGTGGCTTTTCTTTTTTAACAGAGAAACATTAAGTATGGAGAACGTTCTTTAAAATGGTAACTCGTGGAGTGGAAAGACAAATGGATTTGGAAGAAACCGACTTAATTGTGTCACTTACTAGTGGTAGTCATTCACTTCTCCGAGTCTTAGTTTTTATTCTCTCTTAATGGACATAATTATAGTCAACCCTCCTTATCCACAGGTTCTGCATCCATTATTCAGCCAGCTGCAAATTGGGAATGTTTGGAGAAACAAGTGCATCTGTATTGAACATGTGCAGACTTTTTTTGTTTTTTCTTGTCTTATTCCTTAAAACAATGCAGTATAACCAGTCTGCAGAGCGTATATGTTGTCTTAGGTATTATAAGTGATCTAGAGATGATTAGAGTAAAGGAGGATGTGAGTAGGCTGAGCATCCACAGGTTGAGTATCTCTGGGGGTCCTGAAACCACTTCCCCTCAGATATTGAGGGAGCATGATGTTCTCTCAGTCACTCACTAATTCTTTCCATTCACTCTCTTTTTTTTGTTCATTTATTCAGTGATTCTTTGGTTTATAATCATATCTATTTGTTGTAGAAGTCTTTGTTGACTACCTAATGTGTTCTTGGTGCTCTGAAGACTAACTTATAGGATTTTCAAAGATGAAGAGAGATAATACACACAAAGGAGTATTGTGTCCTGAAAAACGCTCCCCTGATAAAAATACGATCACATTTGTGCATCTCAAGAAATTCATCCTAGTGGATCATCAAGTCATAGGATATTGAAGCTGAAGGGGGCCTCCCTGATTGTGAAGCCAGGCATTTGCTCTGTGCAACTTAAGAACTTACCTGGACTCCCAGTGTCCATTCTTGGCCAGCGGAATGGAAGTGAGAAAAAGTTCCACTTTGTCTTTTTTGCCACTCAGATTATCTGTGAGCTCTCAACCTGCTGGTTTTCTAGAGCTGCTTTTGTGGCAGCACCTTCCTGCGCGCTTGATAGTTGGAAACACGTGCTGTGTGTTTCTACTAGTTCCTTTCATGGTGACCCAGATAAAGGCAGAGGCTCTGTCTTTGCTTCTTTTAACCTTGATGTCTATGAAATGTTAATGGCCCATCCTTGTGCGTTCAGTCCCTGATGGACAGCCCTCCTGTCCTCATTGTTTGCACTGGGCCTTGTTAGCAAACATTTCCATGTTTACATGTCCATCCTCTCTAGTGGCCATGTCTGATTTGTCTTTGTATGTCTGGTGCCTGGCCTAGCACTTGGCTTTGGTAAAACCTTCCAGACACGTTGCTGTTGAATTTAAGGGGCAGGTATGGCAGTAAACTTGCTGGGATTAGTTCAGTAGTTGGTGTTTTTCTTGGAATTTAACTTCCATTTTTCTTTAATGCTTCCCTTGATTCTCTTTCTCATAAATCATTTGAAAACCAACTAACTTATTATCTTCATTGTTATAGTCATCTATCAGATGTGTTTTCTTGATCTTATCTCTTATCTGACAACTTCCATTCCACCTCTGTAGTCTGAGTTGATAGTAGCTTTGAGATCCCTGGCTTGGAAGGCAGGCAGCCTCCTCTAGGTTCTACTCTGCTACTTGTTTGCTGTGTTAGTACAGTGGCAAGTAACTAATCTCATAAGCCCCTGTTATCTTCTCTGTAAAAGGATTTTAACAATTGTGTTTGCCACGTGGGGTTGTTGTGAGAGTTACCTAAGCTCATTCATTTGAAGAGGTTAGTACCATCTCTGCGTATAGTGAGCACTTGATGAATGACAGCTCTTACCTTTTATCACCGTGGTTACTGCATCATCAGAAACCAGGAAGCAGTTGGCACAGACCTGGATCTTGTTGCTGTTCTCATCTCCCATGCAATGCGATGGAATCACAAAACGTGCAGAAGCAGGATTCTTCTGCTCCTAATAGATTCCTTCCTTCCTTCCTTCCTTTCTCTTTTCTTTGGATTGAGTCCAGGGCCTCGTGCATACTAGGCAAGCACTCTACCACTGAGCTACGCCCCCAGCCTACTGATATCTTCACCTGTGTAAATTTAATCATTTGCACTTTTTCATCTCTTGGGCTGTAGGGTGCAGACCCATGAAGGTTTTCTTTCTTTGAGTATGAAATTCTCTAAGCAGCAAACTTCTCTGAAGAGGGATGAAGGATTGGATTACCTTTTGGGGACATTTCAACAGATGGCAAAACATATTTTCAGCTCTTACCTCCTCAGACAGGCACATTTCTCTCTGTTTCTGGTTGACATCTGTTAGACACTTAACCCTTGATGAGGATGTTACCAATATTTCAGTATTTGTCTCCTGCTGCAAGGACTTGACTTTGCCTTAGAAAAGAGGAGAGTGTGGCTAGGAATATAGCTCAGGATGGTAGAGTCCTTGCCTCACATGCATAAGGCCCTGGGTTCGATCTCCAGCACCACACACACACACACACACACACAGGCAGAGTACTCCAAGCAGGGGTGGCTGTAGTACTCCCTAGCCTGTCCCTGACAAGCCTGGGGCCAGACATAGAAGTGCCTTGCTTTCCTTGCTTTGTGGGTTATCTGGGAGCATCAGTGCTTTCATGATGTCAAGGACCCAGTGGGAGCGGTGTTCAGGGTCCAGGGTGGATGCTGGAAGGTGGAGGCAGGTGAGAGATCTCTGCCTGATTTCTCACCAACTCTTTTCTTCTTCTTCCCCTTCTCTGTCTTCCAGGTGTACGTGTCTTATGACTATGGAAAATCATTCAACAAGATTTCAGAGAAACTCAACTTTGGTGTGGGAAATAGCAGTGAAGCTGTGATCGCCCAGTTCTACCACAGTCCTGCAGACAACAAGCGGGTAAGGAAGCCGTCCACCCCAGGCCCCTGATTTCAGGGACTGTGTTTTGGAAAGATTGCTGCTCTGAGGGGGGGGCTGGGCAGCGGAGCCCTTTGTGATCCTTGCAGCATGACTTGTAGCTAGCCACTGTGTTTCTGCTAACCTGGGAATTTGTGACAGAGTACAGTTCCCAGGTGGGTCTTTGTATAATCAGGCAGGCCAAGTACTGGTCAGGCAGGATTTCCAGACAAAAAAGGCCAACTTAAACCACAGAAAATCTGCCAACCAATGAACTGCTTGATCCCCCCCCCCGCAAAAATGTTTCCCAGGTACATTTGCCATCTACTCCCAGGCTTCCGAGAGCAGCTGCTGAACTTTTGCTTTTGTTGGCACCATTAGTATGCATACAGGGGTGTGTGTGTGTGTGTGAGCGAGCCTGTGCACGCGCATGGGGCATGGGCTTGCACGTGCCTGGGTGCCTGTATGTGTGTGTGTACTTCCCCCACCCCAACCTACAAGAATATAGAGAAGAAAAGCACTGGGCAGCCCTCCTGTGCCCGCCCTTTGTTTTCCCAGCTGGAATGCCTGGGGCTGTGTGTCTTGGGTCAGAACCTGCAGGCGATTGGATTTGGAGGAAGCTTGACCCCCAGCCCCAGGCAGGTGGAGGGGAAGCCCAGCAGCCTGCCTGGCATTCCTGCTGGTTTGGTGACTCTTAGCTCAGGAGAGTTGCATTTGTTTGCTCTCTTTCCTGCTCTCCCCAGGGCCAGTGGCTTCTCCTGGGGAAAGACCCTTTGTAGAGAAACTCCTTAGGAGGAAAAGCATTCTGTGGGAGGGGAAGCTGCTGTTTTCTGCTCATCCAGAAAGGAATGAGCAAGCAAGATCTACAGGGTCCTCATTCCTTGGCCCCTGTGCCTGCTTCTCAGGTTGCCCTTGGTCTCCTAGCAGGGCTGCATTCAGAATATTTAGCAACTGTGTGTGTTCTCCTGATTCCCTACTCTGGTGTGGCAACTGGTGTGGCTGGGCCCCTGACCTGGCCAGAGGGAGCTGGGTCCTGGAGGCTCCCCACTAGGCCAGGCATTAACCTTTTAATTGCTGGTCTCTGTGGAAGTCCTGGGGGCAGGGCCCCCACCTTTGGGGCTTTAGGTAGAGCCAGTTTGGGGTTTCCTGGCAGTGACTGTTTACCAGCTTGTTACAGAACATTTTAAAAAAAAAAAAAAAGCTAGAATTGTCATTACTGGTGATAATGGTTAAATATCAGCCCTGCCTGATGATCTCAGAGGGAAGCACCGTTAGGTGCAGACTTCCTCCTCTTATCCAACTCTAGGGTGACGGAGCAGTTTTCCCCTGAGATGAAAAGCAAGGACAAGGTATTGGGGGGACCTGGCTATGTCAACCAGATGACTGGCCTTCTTCGCCTCCCCCCATGGCCTGTGGCCAGGGAAGCCTTGTCCCGGAGGTGGGGGAGCCACCCACCTGGGCTCATGAGAGGTGAGGAGCTTATCTAGGGCCAGGTTGCTGGCTGTGCTGCCTCTCCCTGGATGGAGCTGTGTTCCCTCTGCCTCTCAAAAAGCAGATGATACTTGGATTGCTCACTTTATCAGGCTGTGCTTATGTGATTATTGTTATTACCATTATGTTTCCACATCATCTCAGAGCTACCTCTGGCTGGAGTCATGGCCTTGAAATCGCCCTGTTGTCCCTTTGGATGCCCTTTTCAGCTTCGCCGGGTGCCCCTCCCACAGGGCACAGATGTCTACAGGCAGGGCTGTCTTCCTTCCTGCCTCTTGTAGGTTGTGGTGAGCGGCTGCTAAGACCACAAGTCAGAGGAGTTGGGAAACCGGAAAGATGATGTTTTGGGCCTGCACGAGGAGCTTTAGTGCAGGCAGAGGCAGAGGATCAGGGCCTTTGGGAGCATCAGGTCTGCAGAAGGGGTAGAGCAGGGCCCTAGAGTTGGAACAGGAGGGGGAGAAACCTGGGGATGATTGCAATAAAAGAGGTTCAGGTGGTGCATGGTGAGATGGGGGGCGGGGCATGTTTGTAGGCCATGTTCTGTCAGCCATGCAGGGTGAAGCATCTTAGATTTCTTCTGGGGGAGCTGGAAACTACTTTCTTGGAGAATTTAATGGTGGTTGGTTGGACCTGAGGCCTGGAGCCTGTGGAGGAGGGAGGCAGCCCTCCCTGTAGTTTCTAATTCCCCAGAGAAGGCTGTTACCCTCCCCAGACATCTCAGGAAGGAAGTGATGACTCTTATTGTGCTGATTGCTTTTGTTACTTTTACCTTTGTCCCCTGGAAGGCAAATCACCCCACCAGACCTACCATTTCCTGAGAAAAATCACACAGACAGGGTGCCTCCCCGATGACAGCAGGGTGCTAGGCCCAGGCAAATCACCTGTGTAAAAACGTTCCTTGGGTTGTCAGTGCTTGAAGCTGTCAGAGCTGCTCTGGGAGGTTTAGATGTCAAGAGAGGGCCTCCTGGAAGTCTGAGGGGATGTGTGCCTGTGGAGGGGACAGAAGGGGTGAGGAGGCCACAGGCTGTGGTCTGTGGCTCCGCCTGGTAATGGAGATGGAATGGTGGTGGGGACATATGAGTGTTGTGGTCTATTTTTGCTCTAGCCTGCCATCCTATTTCCCTCTGTTGGTCCCCTGTGTGCTGTTCCCTGAACCAGTGTGCAGCTCCAGCCACCTGGCAGTTCCACCAGCCTCCCAGGCTCCACTGATCTGCCAGGCAATATCTAGCTGTATCTAGGGCCCTTTGAAGCACCACTGAATGCAGTGGGCTTCAGAGCCTCAGTCTCCACACAGGCGAGATGTGATCATGCTTTTCTCCAGGCAGAGGTTGGTCCTGGGCAAGTCTAACCAATACTGTTTCGCTTTCTTCCTAGTCTCTTCTCTGCCCTTCCCCCTCTCATTGGACTCTCCAGCTTTCTTCACTCAAAGCTGGAGAAAGTCACTTGTGCTGATAGCACGTAGATACACTTTGCATCTAATTTATTATTTTTTCAAATGTATTTGTATTTTTCAGAGGAAATGTAGGTGTAGCCAAAGGGTGGCGCTCCTTTGGAATTTTATGCAATTGCAAACAGAGCCAGAGGCGTCAGAGTAGGAGAAGATGCTCCTGAGATTACATAGTTCTGAAAGCAGCACTCAGGGTACCTCTAAGGTACCAAGGAGCCACCAAGGAGCTTGACAGCCAGGCAGTAGGAGACGTGAGAGCAGGGTAGGGCATTTTGAGCTTTCCTACCATGTGCATATGTGACAGTACATAGTTACAGGGTGCACCAGTGGGCGTGGTGAATGGACTTTGCTGTTGAATGGAGGTAGGGGGTTCTGTGAGGTTGGGTCAGAGGAGTAAGTCTTCTTGGCATACATAGGATTAGGAATGGAACTTCAAGGATAGGCATACGCTATCTTTAGGTATAACAGAGCAGGTGGGAGCCTTCTGGCAGGAGGAAGGTGTGTGCAGAGGCTTCAGGGTGCCTGCATGTGGTTTCTGTGCAGGATACTCCGGAGATTTGCCTCTCAGGAGTTGAGTGTTTGCATTGAACTGCTTTGTAATGTCATCTAAAGATGGAGGGGATTTTTCTTTGCCCTGAGAATAGTGGGGAGCCATGGAAGAGTCTGAGTAGGGGAGCAACTGAGTAGTATCTGAGGGACATACCCTGCCAGCAGTATGCATGTGGGGTTGGAAGCCAAAGATTCAAGAGTCTAGAAGGAGAACCATTGTGGCCACGAGGTTACTTAGTCACTCAACCAAACTCATACCTTCCTCCAAGTGTTTCACACCCTGCTAGTCCTGGGAGACACAGGATGAGTAGAACCCGGTGTCTGCCTCCAGTTTGCTCACAGTCTTAAATAGGGCCACAGGCCATGCTAGTAGAACTAGGTATAAAAAGGAAGGTATGCACACATTTTGAAAAAGACTTTAGAGGAAAATAATGGACTTCCAATGGCTGTTTGAAAATGAGGACTGAAGGGAGGGAATAGGGTAAAAACTTAATGCCTGGGGTTGGGATGTAGCACAGAAGGATCTTGGAGCATAGGGAGTGAGAATTAGGTTTTGTTGGGAAGGTCTTGAAGAATTCAGTTCTGGACACAGTGAAATATCTTGGTCCATCCAAGAGTAGAAGCTAAGATCAAGAAGGTAATGAAAGTAGGACCTCAGTGAGAAGTCAGACTGTATGTGTGAAAGTCATTTTATTAATCTGGTTTTCTTTGCTAAAACAAAATGCTTGAGGCTGGGTACTTTATAAAGAAATGAAGTTTTACTTAGCTCTTAGTTTTAGAACTGAAAATCTAAGAGGAGCCCCATCAGTTTGGCCTCTTGACTACTTCACATCATGATAGATGGCCTTATTGTAGGAGCAAGTGTGAGAGGGATATAGAGCATGTAGTATGACAGGAAACCAGACTGTGAGGTGAAAACTACCTCAGTACCCCCATGGGCAGCACCCAAGTACCCTTCATGAGGTTCTGCGTCTCGAGGGCCGCACTGCCTCTTAACATCAGCACACTTCCAATTCATGGATCCTTGGGGGTCCCACTGCAAGCAAACCACAGCAGTCACATGATGTGTGTTTTCCAGGCAGCAGTCAAAGCCGTGTGGAAGGATGAGCCAGGTTAGCAAAGGATGGAAGAGTCACGAGGTGGCAAGAGTGCAGAGGGCGGGTGGTGAAGGGACCTGCAAAGGAGAACCAGGTCTGAGATGGTCAGGGGTGGGGCAGAGAGAGTTGAGTTGGAAGAGGGTGGTGGAAGGTGAGGGAAGAGAATTTCCGGTAAAAACAGGAGGAATGGGTTAGGAGAGGAGGCAGGCAAATGCGTCAGATAGTAAAGTGGGAGACTGACCATTGAATTCAGGAGACGACACCTTTTGGTTGGAAGAAGACAGAAGGATTGATGAACTGTTGAGATGGGCTCTGCACTGGTCAGGTGTGGGTGTAAGGGCTGCCCACCCCTGTGTCATCTTGGGCAGCTAGCCACTGTCACGCAAAGCTTCTGAGTCCTCATTATTAAAAGGGATGTAACTGCACTACCCCAGGCCCTGAGCTATGGGTGCTAAGGGGAGTAAATGAGATGAAACACGCAAAACCTTTAGCTCATTACTTGGCACATACAAAATGCTCTCGAAAAATTTCAGCTATTATCATAAGCAGCAATAAGTTCTGTGACTGGGAACATGATGTTTTTCTTTTTTTTTTCCTCAAGATTCACAAATGTGATACTGCTGGAAACCACGACATAGATTTCTGGAGAATTCTTTTCAAACCGAGAACACTCCCTCCCCCGGGAACCCAGATGGTTTGGGAACTGGAAGATAGGCTATTTCTAGGGAATGCTTTTCATGGCGAAAATTATGATGATCCTCCTAGGATCATAATTGTTTTTATTACATTGCATTTGCTTAGAGTAGTTTTTTTGCTTTGAAAACATTTACTACCTTTCCGTTAGATTTAATTAGGCTTCTGTAGAATGTGGGGATTTACATTAGATGCTGGGGAGGAAACCAGAGGAGGACACACAGTGAGCTCTTGGGAGGCATCTGGTCAGGATTTGGGGAGAGTGTGGGAATGAGGAAGGAATGAGAGCATGTGAAAGCCACGTGGGAAGGAGTGCCAAGTGGTTAGTGCAGCCCAGCTGAAGGCATGCAGAGGCGGACCTTGACCTGGATCGGGTGTTCTCAGAGACTGTGTGTCCTCGGTGGAGTCCTTCAGATTGGTTGACTTCTAGAATGACAGGTTTTGGGTGGAGCTGGGCCCTGTGGCTCTGGTTTCTGGTTCATAACCTGTCTCCTGGACTAACCTCCTCTTGGGGGGCTGGCCCCCACATCTTTCATGTGCCCTTCAGGCTTATTTCCAGTTATTTCCTCAGGTCCTCAAGGCTGTCATCAAACCCATGTGATGATTTTTTTCCCCTCCTTTGTGCCCAAATGCAAACTGCGTCAGATGTGGAAGTTCCTTACCTGTGGAAGTCTTGCCTTGTCACCTCTTCTGTGGAGTCATTTCCAACGTGCATAGGTTCTTCTAGGACCCTGCCTTTGGTTTCTCTCTTAATCTTGAATTATGAATTATGTGAACTGGCCTGTATCTATTTCATTGCCAGTGAGGAAGGAAAGGATCCGGGCTTTTCATGTGGACCCCATCATCTAGACCATGGTGGGTCCCCAGTACACCTGTTAATTGACTCTCTCTCATCCTGCCCCCTGCAGAGAGCTCTGAGGCTGCATCTGCTCTCCGCCCAAACTTGTTCAAAGTCACAGAAGCAAAATAAGGCAAGGTCCTGCTCATCAGAGCCACTTCCTGCCCTGATCCTCAGAGCTGCCCGGTCACCTGGTATAGTAACAAGAAGGGGCAGCTTCTCTTCTTAGAAGGATGTGATCTTGGTGATTTTCTTGGAAAGACATATCCCATAGGTGCTCAGAGCATGCAGGGAGAGACAGCAGTCTCATTTGTGTTCAGCCAACAGATAGTTACCCTCTGATTGTGACTGAGTGACCTGCCAGGAAAGGCTTGCTCAGCTTCATTACCTGGTTAAATAAGCTCCCTGTGGCTTCCCCCGGCCCACCACCACCCTTCTCCATTGAGTCTGCCCTGGTGTGGACAGCATTCTTTCATTGCCAGGAGAGGCTGGGAGATGGGGAGAAGACACTGTGAAAGCCAGTGCCCCGTGACCTGCATGTGTCAGCACATGGGTTGGGGAGGCGCTGGGCGGCTCTGGCTGGGTGCTGCTCTGAGTACCTGTTTTCTCTTGCAGTACATCTTTGCAGATGCTTATGCCCAGTACCTCTGGATCACATTTGACTTCTGCAACACCATCCATGGCTTTTCTATCCCATTCCGGGCAGCTGATCTCCTCCTCCACAGTAAGGCCTCCAACCTCCTCCTGGGCTTCGACAGGTCTCATCCCAACAAGCAGGTAAGACAGCTTCCTGAAGGAGCTCAGTCGTCTGGGGTTCCTGGGATTTTCTCCTGGGCCTGGGTGGATGGTGTGTCCTTTGAGTGACCTCGCCTCCTGCCCCTCCCTCCTCCTCTCTGAGGCTTAGCCTTTGGAGCTACTGTTTCACTTCCCACAGCTCAGGAAAGGGATACCCCCGGGCACTCTCCTCCAGCACTTGGCACCCAGCACTTGGCACCCAGCCCTTGGCAGGCCCTAGGACTTAAACACCATGCCCCTTTGTTAGCCCTCGGGGTAAATCGAGGCCCTGGAATTTAATCAGAGAGGGCTACCTGGAGAGGTCTGGAGTCTAAGCCCTCTGGGATCTCTTGTCACATTTCTTCCATCCTCTACCCCATTTGTTCAGTTTTTCCAATGCTGGGGATCAGACCGAGGGCCTGGCACATGCTAGGCCAGTGCTCCTGCCCTAAGCCCCACCCCGAGCCCCACCTTAAACACACTGCTTTTGCCTGCCACCTGTTTGAAGTCACCTTTAACTTTGATATTCTTCCTCTGTGTTGTGGGCAGGCACATGGGTAGAACATAAATGTGTATATTTTCCTCTTGGCATTTAGGTTTTTGAAGGAAAGCTAGCAGGTAAGAAGAGAGGCTGAGTAGAGTTATACCTCAAGGCGAAGCTTGCCAAGTCAAGACTGTTGGTCAGGCATGAAACTCTGAACCCTGTAGAGCTTGTATGAGTGGACTGATGAGGAGCCTCGAATGTTTTTGTTCAGAAGAAACTTGGAACATTTCTTTTGCTTTGTGGGCTGTTTAACCAAAACACAGATCTGTTTGCCTTTGCTTGCCTTCAGGAGTAACCCAAGCTTATGTGGGCTGGGTCAGTTTTACCAGGGGAGGTGGATTATTGTTATTTTTGGTCTCATGGTTCCTAATACACATTTGCTGGGGCCAGAGGAACCCTTGGGTCACATTAGTAGAAGTCAAGGGACTTTGGCAAAGACACAGGACTTGTCTGTGTGTTCAGTGGATTCCTTTTGGTTTTCTGTACTTGGCTGGTGTCGTCTGCTGTCAGCTTTGATTTTGATGACCAAGGCTCATTTAGGGTTTTTATTTCTGGTGCTAGGGCCTTGTGCATACCAGGCAAGACTCTACCCCCTAGCTACATCCCTAACCCCCTAGCTACATCCCTAGCCCAGAGGTTTTCTTTTTTCTTTCTTTTTTTTCCCCTTAAATTGAGGTAAAATACATGTAACATATATTTTACTATCTTAACCATTTTTTCTGTTAATTGATATTAAGTATATTAATATTGTTGGACAGTGTTGCCACCATCCAGGTACAGAAATCTTTTTATCTTGTGAGCTGGAACTCTGTCTCCATTAAACATTGATTCCCTAGCCCTCTCTCTCCTGAGCCCCTGGCAACCACCATTCTACTTTCTGTCTCTGTTTTTGACAATTCTAGGTACCTCACGTAAGTGGAATCATACCCAGTTTGTCTTTTTGTGACTGGCTTATCTCACTAAGCATATTGTCCTCAAGGTTTATCTATATTCCTTTTCAAGGCTGAGTGATAGCCCATGGTATGGATATACCACAGTTTGCTCCTCTGTTTGTCCCTTGATGAACTCTTGCATTGATTCTATATTTTGGATATTGTAAATAATGCTGCTACCCATTACAAGTTTCTTTCTTTCTTTTTCCCCGTCACAGTGTTGGGGGAAATGTTTGCACATGCTAGACAAGTGCTCTACGTCTGAGCCACATCCCCAGTTTGGCATTACAAACTGTTTAAGGGCACTATTTCCTGGTCAAGAAGTACCATTAACTGTGGGCTGGTCTTGAGTAGAATAAGTTTCTGGTAATCCATAAATGGAAGGCAAGTCACAATCATTTTTTATTCTTCCAGTGCCTACCAGTGAAGAGTGCAAAGGTGCACATGTGTCCTTCCCTCTCTGTCTGTTGGCTTTGGAGTGACCTTGCAGAGTGTGTTCTGTTGAGGTGGGGTTTTAGTGGGCTTTGCCCAGTGGTTCTGTTCAGATTGTATGCAGTTCTCATCTCATGGCCTCTTGTCATTTTGGTCTTTGCAGCTATGGAAGTCTGACGATTTTGGCCAGACCTGGATCATGATTCAGGAACATGTGAAGTCCTTCTCGTGGTAAGTTGTGTCCTCTCAGAAGTCCTGACTTCTATACATCCTTTCTGCACTTCCAGCTACCTCGTGATAGACAGACCTTTGATCGTCACCTGTAGTGTGAGGCATTTAGCTCAAGGAATAAAATTTCCAGGCCCAAGAATTAGCTTGCAAGTGTAATGAGTTCACTAGTGGGGATGAGGAAGGAAAGTCGCTCGTGAGAGGAAGGGGAGAGCTCTTGCAATTTTCATCCCCTCCGGGGACTCCGAGGAAGCTTGAGGCTCTTGCGTTTCATGTCGTAGAACTCTTAAAGACTTTCATTTTTAGAGCATCATCTCAGGAGTGGGGATTTTCCTCTCTATAAAATTCAGGCATTTGTTCACTTATAACATTTTTTTAAAAAAACTCTGCTAAATATAAAACCTAGATACTTTAGGGTATAGGAAGTTGAATAATGTATGGATATGGTTATTAAGGAGAATATAGTTTAGGAGGTAAGAAAAGACGTATTTCAGGTATATAACTTGAATTATGAAAGAAGCACAGAAGTACCAGATAGAAAGAGAAGCCATAGAGGGATCGTGCCTTCCAGAAGGGAGGCCCATGGATGGCTTCATAAAGGTAGTTGCCCTCCATCCAGGATGCACAACAGGTAGGGGATAGCATGGCAGGAGTGGAGGAAGGAATTTCAGACAGGAGCAGGGTGGCATGGGCAGAGGTGAGGCCATGGTACTCGGGTGCAGAACACTGGCTCTTCTATTTGGACTGGGTATTGGGGAAGTTTGGAAAGGGGAATTGGTATCCGAATCTGCAGTGCTTGAGAAAGGGATTTGACTGAATTCTGGGTACAGTGAGGTGCTTTGGAGTTTATTGAGGCTGATCATGCAATATGTTTCTGTCTGGTTATTTCCACTTGGCGTAAAATGGGCTGTGCTTCAGGAAGGACAGTCATTTCTGGTCATGCTTGCCTCTGCCCTTGTGCCATGGCAGTGATTCAGTTTATGATCTTGAACATGAGTTTGTGTGCGTGCAGTGCACGTGTGAGACGGCTTTCCAGGGGCAGGATTGTGGGGTTGGGGGGTGTATCTGAACTGCTTTTCCGCCCTGTTCACATGGGTGACTAGAAAACTTAAGGCCTCCCAGACTGACCCTTGGCTTTACCACCCTGAGCCAGCTCGTCGCCTCCCTCCCTGTGTCAGTTTCCAGCTGGTCAGGGCAAGGAGTGTGGAGTCCTCACTGGCTCTACCTGTCACGAGTGCTGTGGGCCCCACCCTCAGCACATGTCCCAGGTTGACTGCGCAGCTGCTCCTGTGCTCTGCCGCCACTGTCGCCCAGTCAGTCCTGCAGTCATTTCTCAGTCCACAGCAGATCTGTCCTGCTCAGAACAGGTCACACCAACTTGTTGCTCCTCTGTGAACCCTTTTGGTGCACTGAACTGTCATTTCTCCTGTGCATTTCTACCACAGGATGTGTTTTCTCTGCCTATAGTTGCGTTGCTGTTTTTCTCTGCCTGCAGTGTTCCTCTGTAGGATGTACTTGCTGCTTATTCCCTGCTTCATTAGGTACCTGCTCAAACTCCTTTTAAAATGAGGCCTCCCCACAGGATCTTATGTGTTGATTTGTTTACTTAAAATAAATTTTACAGTGTGTATTTAAAGTATGCAATAGGATGCTATGAGACAGGCATAGTGAGATGGTTACTATAGTGAAGCAAATTAACATAGTTATCCTGGTGTGTGTGTGTGTGTGTGTGTGTGTGTGTGAGAGAGAGAGAGAGAGAGAGAGAGAGAGAGAGAGAGAGAGAAAGAGAAAGAGACACAAGAGCTGCTAAAATCTATTAGTGAAAATCCCAAATGTAATAGAGTATTTTCAAGTATAGCCCTCGTGCTGTACATTAGGTCTCTGAATTTGTTCATTCTGCACACCTGGCACTTTGTATCCTTTGACCTAGGTTCTCTCCACCCCCATTTTATTCTGTCTCACTCTATATTTGACTTCTCTTCATTTTACCTGTAAGTGAGATCATGCAATATTTTTCTGTCTGGTTATTTCCACTTGGCGTAATGTCTTCTGGGTCTATCCACATAATACATGTCTCCTCCTTTACAAAGGTTGAATACTATTCCATTGGGTCTGTATGTCAGTTTCTTCCTTCTCTTTCTGTCAGACCACATGGGTTGTTTTCATATCTTAGCTGTTATGAATAATACTGCAGTAAACATGGGGCTCCAGATAGCTTTATGAGGTGGTGCTTTTATTTCCTTTGGGGTACATACTCAGAAGAGAGAGTGCTGACTCATATTGTAGTTCTATTTTTTAATTTCTTAGGATCCTTCTTACAGTTTCTACAATGACGGCACCAGAGGGTGTCCCATAGACAGAGTACCAGGTGTCCTTTTCTCCACACTATCCTCAACACTTTTCTATCCTTTGTCTTTTTCATAATAGCCATTCTGATGTGTGTGAGGTGATATATCAGAGTAGTTTTGCATTTCTGGGGATCCTGTTTGAAATTGCAGCTATTACCCTATTTCCAACCTACTATATTATATTCATTTTTATATAGCACTCTTTAGTGTTCTGACATACAATTATTATGCATATTAATTATCTTTCATAGAACAAAAGCCGCCCAAGGGCAAGGATTTTTGTTAGTTTTATGCACTGATAAATTCCCCCCAAATTGTGACTTTGGGAGACATTGCCGGTTTTTTAATGGAAAGTATCAAATTTATGCTTAGCAACTTAGAACAGTGTCTTTCTTCACAGCTAATGCTTTAGGTAAGAATTAGTTTTCTCATTGTAGCTTTAATTTGCATTTCTCATTATGAATGAGTTTGAACATCTTTTACTTGGCCTTAAGGATCATTTGTGTGTGTGTGTGTGTGTGTGTGTGTGTGTGTGACATGCCTTTCATGCCCTTTGCTCTTATTTCTATCTGATTGTTAGTCTTTTCATTATTGATTTCCAAAAGCTTTTTATATC
The DNA here is from genome assembly GCF_001458135.2 of Marmota marmota marmota. Lineage (NCBI taxonomy): Eukaryota > Metazoa > Chordata > Mammalia > Rodentia > Sciuridae > Marmota > Marmota marmota. Next base: position 2,931,511 of record NW_026000242.1, on the reverse strand, counting down.
TTTGAGATTAGCCCTTTGGTTGTGATATGGGACAGGTTGTGTGTGTGCACATTTATATTTGGCAGTTTGTCATTTGTCTTTTAACATTTATGTGTAGTTTTAGTTCTCATTAAATGGCCCAACATGATGTAGATACCGTCTATTCTTCATTTAACCCTGGGTTTAAATCGGAGTGTCTTGATATTACTTCCTTAGTACTTGAGAATGGTGAAGATGAAGCTGGTACAGGGAGGAGCCACCTTTTGACTCCTGTGCACTTCCTTCATAGAGGGATCCCTTTGTCATTTTCCTGGGCAGAGGTTGGGGATCTTAATGAAATGATAACTGAAGTATCATCCAAGAGCAGTCTTTACCTAAGGAATATCATTGTAACTTTCATTTGCTTTTAATTTTAAGGGAACAATTGATCTGTTGTTGTTTTATGGAACTAATGGAACTAATTAATTAACAGGACCACTAAATAAATTTAAGTTTAGGAATCTGTTGTATTTTACCTTCTGCAAACATGTAGGTATCTTAGAAGGACAAAATGTCTGGCATTGGGATTTCAGGTTATATTTGAGGGACATCTTCCTTGGATTCCCCATAATAAGTGATTGTATTCTGACCTCTCAGGATTATTACATTTATTCAACCATGCTTGGCAGCCTGGGAGCAGTAGGAGTGAGAAATGCCAATGGTTATGTTGTCTAGAGCTGCAGATGGGCAGCATAGGACAGCAAGACTCCCATAAGGGAGGGACTCCAGGATGCCCTTCTCTTCTCCCAACATTGTGTTTGAAGCTCTGTATGAAGTAATGAGATCCATTCCAAAATTCACCCAACCTGAATGTGATGCGCACGGGCGCGGCATCCCTGAGGGACTGGAGGTGAGACTTAGGATAGTGCTCACAGATGGCGCTGGAATTGGAATTTCTGAATTGGAGGCCAGGAGAACAGGAAGCAACTATGAATGAGCCTAAGAAATTGGAAGACAAGGTAATGGCAAAGAACAGGAACTTGTATGTAGGTGGAGCAACTTCCAGAAATGGGAGGTCTAGATATGGGACGAGTGTCCCAGTTCTATTTCAACATGTGGGCCTTCTCTCAGCTAAGCTAGGCAGGGAATAATACAGAAGAGCTCATCTCAAAATACCTCAAGAAAGTTTCCTTCCTCTCTGCCTTTTAAAAACCCCAGCAGCCTCGTTTGAATTTGCATATCCTCTAGGCTAGAGGAAGTACTTTAATCAGTACTTCTAATTGTGGAAGAGGAGAGAACATGCCACCACCCACCCACACCGAGCATCTGATAATGAAGAATAGATTTCTCCCACGTTAGGACCCAGGCTGCTGGTTTCTCCACTGCTCTGCTCAGAGTCCAGATTGTAGGGTAAAAGTCAAGTCTTCCCCCCAATGTAGAAGGAGGCTCTTTTTCTATTTCTTATCTTTCTCCCCCTGCTTTTTTTTTTTTTAATGTGGTTAATATTCTCAACAGCCCATCTGTGAAGAAACTCGAAATGATTGCCTCCATTATTCTGAGCACCATTGCACATATGGAGCCAGATAAAGACTGTTACCTTTGCCTCTCCTCAAGTCATCACCCTGAAAGCTCTTCGTGAAGCTCTCTTCCTTACTTTTCAACCCTTTTTCTCATTTGCTAAGTGGTCCGCCTGGTGTTGGTGTCTTTGTGAATGTCAGGAAACGTGGGCAGGTCAATTCCCTTCCCAGCTGCCACGTGGGGCCTCTTTTCGGGGATACTTGTTCAGAGCTGCTTTCCAGTGTAGTCTGACCTTATCATTCTGCAGTAGAATTTGTCATTATGGACAATGGACCCAGTGCAGCAAGTGTGAGTTCAGCTGGGAGCCTAGTAGGCTGAAAGGCAATCTGAGAAAGGACCTTTGAGGGCATCTGTGTTTCCTCTGGGAAGCTTGGACAACACATGTACTCCATTGTGTTTGAAGCTCTGTATGAAGTAATGAGATCCATTCCAAAATTCACCCAACCTGAGTGGTTTTACACCTTTGTTAGAGTTAAAACGGACATAAGAAGCTTGAAATTGAATGTGTTGCTCGTGTTGGGAGAAGAGAAGGGAGCAGTAGGAGAAAGATTCTGGGAAGAAGGAGCTTTGAACTTGATCTTGGAGGAGAGTAGGATTTAGTGGGGGGATTAGAGTGTATGCTGAGGGTACTTCTACACAGGGTGTTGTGTTTGCAGAAGCACAGAGGCCTCCCCTTTGAAGGACATCAAGGATATCAGTGTGTATGAGAGAAGGCTTGCAAAGGCACCTTGCTGGAGTTGAAATGCACTGGTAGGTTGACTCCAGATGGTGTGAATCAGTGACGTCAGTGGGGAGCCAGAAAGGACAGGGACCATGGGACAGAGCAGGTTCAGAGATTGCTAATGTGGTTTCCTCTAATGCTGCATCTTCTGAGGATGTAGCATCTTGGGAAAACTCTCCTTCATTCCTCAGAGGTTCTTAACTTGAGGCTAGAAACTTGCTGACAACCTCAAGCAATCCATAGTTTGTTTATTCTGAAATACTCCACCTTATGCTATTCCTTCTTTTTGTTTTTCATGAGCAGGGTGAGAGCTTGCCTTGAGCTAACTAAACCCAGGATGCTTTGGAAACAATGGTAGCGACACAGAACACTTTGCAGATGGCAAGTCCTCTCCCTCTATGCCGAGCCAAGGAACAAAGGGATATATTAGAGGCACAGAGAGTATCATTTGTTGCTTGCAACAAATGGTCGCCCTAGATTCTAGTTGATTGCATGGCAAAACCTCCATGCCTTCAATGATTAAATATGAAAATGATAACACCTTTTTTCCCCTCAGGGGAATCGACCCCTATGACAAGCCAAACACCATCTACGTGGAACGACATGAACCCTCTGGTTACTCCACAGTTTTTCGAAGTACAGACTTCTTTCAGTCCCGGGAAAACCAGGAAGTGATCCTTGAGGAAGTGAGAGACTTTCAGCTTCGGGACAAGTACATGTTTGCTACAAAGGTGGCGGTAAGTTGAATGCCTTCAGAATAAACTCCTTTTGAATTTCCTTAGCGAGGTTTGGAATTCTGTAGGCAAAAAGGTGAGTTTGCATGAGCAGAGATTGGCTCACATGCTTAGGGTAGCTTGGCTGAAGGACTGTGGACATTGACAAATGTCTCCAAAGGGCTTGGAGGTGCTGGGAGGTCTGAGGAGTGGAGTCGTCGAGGACAAGCACTCCAAGTGTCTCCAGGCTTTAGGAATTTGGTCCTCTCCTGGAAGCCAAGCCTCCTTGACAAAGACATGTTTTGAAATCCCGGTGAAAAGAACACAGAAAGGAGGGGGTGGAGCTCAGTGGCTTTTTTTCTCTTAATCCCACTGCCTTATTTCCTTCAAATTCAGACCAATTTCTTTGAGATTTTTTCGACACGTTCATTTACATGGCTAATAGGATGTGTAGTCATTGGCTAGTGGGAGTTAATGCTCAAAGAAAAGCAGTAATTAAGCTTCCAGCTGTCAGTAAGTAGCTTAACTCTCAGCCTTTGGGAAAATCTTCCCCTTGATTTGATGTGTTGGAGCCAGATGCTGAAATGGAGGGCTTGCTCATTTAAAAGCAGAGTTGATTATTTAACAGGACTTGCTGTGCAACTATATCAAGTTCACTCTTTTATTGCCCTGGTGTAAAGGAAAAAGCCAGACTCTGCCAAGAGTATGTTGGGCCACCAGCCTGGGCACTGTAGGCTTGCTTTCTTAATAGCAACCATTTTTTCTCTGAGTCAGGCTCTGTTGAAGCCCTCTGGTACCTGGGACATTGCCCTGCTTTCTGTCACTGTTGACCTTAGGGACTGAAATCAGATGTAATGCTTTCCTCCAGGTTCTCATTTATTTCTGTAATTAGTAGCAGGCCATGCAGAAGTGGTATGGTTTCATAGATCCTACCAAGGTCAACCCTCTTGGTAGGATCAATGGTAGAGAGGGGGGCCTCCCCAGCAAGAAAGCAGGGAGGAAGGCAAGGATAGTAAGACAAGGTGTGGGTGATAAAGGCAGGAGGCATTCCCCACTACGTCCCCTGCAAAACATTTTTTTAAAACCACTGAATTAGGGCTAGGGTTGTTGCTCAGTGCTTGCCTAGTGTGCGTGAGGCCCTGGGTTCACTCCCTGGTGCTGCAAAACAAAAACAAAAACAAAAAAACCATTAGGTGCCATGTGCATGCTTGTAATCCCAGCTACTTGGGAGGCTGATGTAGGAGGATCTCAAGATCGAGGCCAAACCTGGCAACTTAGGGAGACTGTCTCAAAAAGTTAAAAGGTTTGGGGATGTAGCTCAGTGGAAAAGCACCCCTGGGTTCAGTACCTCGTACCAAGTTAAAAAAAAGCACTCCCTTCCTGCCCTGTCTGCTTCTCTCCATTTTTCTTGTCTCTCTCTTGTGGGTGGGTATGTCCACGCATACACACACACACACACACACACACACAAACACACACACAGCAGCCCAAGAACATAAGATGCTTGAATTGCCTTGTGCAAGGATAGCTGATGGGCATTATCAGGTGGAAAACAGGTCCAACCATTGGCCTTGAGACCTCCTTGGGCAGTCTTGAGTTCCAGTACCATCTAAAATGCTGTCTCCAGTGGTCATAGGCCTTTCTGTGAGTTCCTTGAACCTAGAGTTATTATATGGTTTTAATTTCTTAATCCTAAGACATAGCACCCTGTGATCCCCTGGTTTGTCTTCCTTTTCGCCTGGGTTAGGCCTGGGCAGAAGAGCTGTTGTGCATTTCTGTCACCCTGTTATTTCCTGATCTCACACCTAAGGGTTTAAAGTTAAATCTCTTTTGGAGCCTTTTGTGTCTTCCATTCCAATCTAACATCTATGTCTGTTCTGCGGATCTAGCTGACTTATAGAGTACCTGTGGCGAGGTTTTATTGCTCCTGGTCAAATCAGGGGTCTTGTCTATTTTGCTGTTCTGATCATCTCTGATACAGTGCCCAATGTCTTGCACAACACTTGGTACACAGCAGATATGCAGTAGAATGGAATGAAGGCCACCTTGTCTACCTAACTTAAAAAGCATAGACTGGTAGATTTTTGTTTTTACTTTGGTGGGTGGTATTATGTTACTGGTACTTGAAAGTCTGTTGTCAATTCTGTATGGTTTATTTATCTGCTGCTGATAGCAAAGTGGTTGTAATGTGTTGGCCTCTCTCTCCTGGATGTGGACAGGCCTCCAGGTTCCAAGGGCAGTAGTGTAGCTTGAGTATGATATGCTAGGCCACTAAGGGCAAGTGTTTCTTAGAGCACCTGCAGCAGCATCACACAGGGACAGTGGTTACAAATGCAGATTGCAGGGCCCACATGCACTTTCCCCCCAAGTTTGAGTCACCAAAGTTTGAGACATTCTGTCCTGAGGCCTTCTGTAAATAGAAAGTTCACACAATAGTCAATTATAATGCCAACAGAACATTTCTCAAAGGATGAATTGATGGGAGAAGTAACAACTGGCAGTGGGCAATGAAATGGAGTTTTCTAGTGGACTGCTAAAGCACAAGGATAAACAGAGTTGGCCTCCGTGGGTTAACTTTCCCAAAGGAGTGCTGAAGCTTCCAAGTGGAACTTTATCTAGGGTCTGCTTACCTCCAAGGCTCTGTGGGTTTAGGGAATTTCTACTGGGGAATGTTAAACAGATTCACATCAAATTTGGAAAATCAAGGAACTAATTTTACAATCTCAGATGGTTGGTTTGGGGTTAGTCACAATGGATAGCTGCTTCCCTCCAGTGCCATGAATTATAGTCCTTTTCAAGTTACTTTTTAAGTCCACCTGGAGACAGCCACCTGGGCTCTGGAAACTGGGTCTGGTGCCCAGGTCTTTAGAATCTCCTGGTGCTCTGTTTCCCTGCTCTGTCTTTACATGTGCTTTTTATCTGATGCCCTCTAATTTTCTTATCCCAAGTTTAATTTTTATTCCATCAGAATGATAGGGCCATTAAAGAAACAATGAGGTAACTTTGTGATCTGTTAATTGAATAATAAACAACTGTTAGGTTCTTTCTGGTAGGTAATGGTAGTTGCCCAAGAGGTTGAGTTGGGTGAGGATTAGCTGCTAATTTGCCATCTTATGATTGGATGATGGAGCAAGCCAGACTTGGGCATTTCTTGCACAGATGTGTATCAGTTAACAAGGACATGACCTGTGGGTTTGTTGACGTCTCCTGTCCTTTTAGGTGATGTAGCCTCATACCTTACATGATGCAGACTCTGTGTTCTAGAGCAGTCACTGACCAGTGATGGCCTACCACCTGCTTTTGTTAATAAAGTTTTATTGGAACTTAGCCATATTTATTTGCTTATGCTTTCACGCCCCAGTGACAGAACTGAACAGGCAATATGACCCACAAAGCTTAAATTATCTACTATTGGACCTTTAGAGATACAGTCTGCTAACACCTGTTGTCTGTTACCCTTTCAGCAGGCATCAGGCAACCAGAATCCAAGGTCTTGACAAACATACAGATACAGTTCATGTTGCACGCCTTAAATTGTCATGCCTGATAATGTCAGGGTGGTGTCTTTAGAATATTAAGGCCATTCAAATATCTTAGATGGCACTGATCTCCCAAGTGAGAATCCATTTGTATTTTCATGATTCTGGCTAGCCAACCACTATTGTTACTGTTGAAACTCATTTCTAATCCTTATTCTAATTTAAAGTCTCTAATGTTGATCAGAGATAACAGAAAAGTTTAGTAACTGCCTTAGGGTTCTGATCTTCCCGATTAGTTTGCTGATCAAAACGGGGTATGAGTTTTAGGATAATGGACCAAAATTAAGTATTGACATATTATTTGAATTGTGATATTATTTAAATATACGCACCTATAAAGCCAGGTATAAGCACCTAATGCATATGGCTCTTTTAATTGTCTTATATGACAATTAAATCCAAAGAGATTAAAAATAAAACTATAATAGCAATACATTTGAAATTAATATCAATTTGTTATATCACCTGTATTGAGATATAATTTATATATCATAAAATTCTGCCTTTTTAAGTTTAAAGTTGAATGATTTTTAGTTTATTTATAAGATTGGACAATGATTATTACTACTAATTCTAAGTATTTTTATCACCTCCAAAAGAAACTCCATACCCTGTGATATCTCCCAGCCATTGACAACCACTAACTTATTTTCTATCTGTAGATTTGCCATTTGTGAAGTTTTGGTGACTAGTTTCTTTCATCCATGTTGTAGCATAGACCACTTTAATCTTTGTTGTTGTTGTTCTAGGGATTGAACCCTAGCGTCCACTGAGATACATCCCCACCCCTTTTAATTTTTTATTTTGGGGTAGGTCTCACCAAGTTGCTGAGGGTCTCACTAAGTTGCTGAGGCTGACCTTGAACTTGAGATTCTTCTGCCTCAGCCTCCTGAAATGCTGGGATTACAAGCATGTGCCACCATACCCAGTTACTTCAATCATTATAAGTAACTGAATGGTATAACACATTTTATTTATCTATACATGAATTGGTGACCATTTGGGTTGTTTCTAATTTGGGGCTATTGTGAGTGGTATTGCTGGGAACATTTATGTGCAATTTGTGTGGGGGTACATTTTTGTTCTACTGGACATGTACCTAGCAAGCAGAATCCTTGGGTTATATGGTAATTCTCTTTAACTTCATGAGAAACGAAACTGTACTCCAAAGTGATCACACCATTTTACATTCCCACCAGCAATGGAGAGGGTTCCAGTTTCTCCACATCCTTGCCAACACTTGTTATTGTCTGCCTTTTTGATCACGGCCATCTTAGTAAGGGTGAAGCAATATCTCATTATGGTTTTCATTTACAATTCCAGACGGCTAATCACATTAAGCATATTTTTCATTTACCTTTTGGCCATATATGTATGTTCCTTGGACAAATGTCTGTTCAAAACCCTTGTCTATTTTTAAATTGAGTTTCTTGTCTTTTTATTGTTGAGTTATTTCTTTATTTTACATATAAGTACACAGTTTGCTAATATTTTCTGTCACTCTACGAGTTGTCTTTTCACTTTTTTGTGATAGTTTCCTTTCCAGCACAGAAATTCTTAATTTTGTTAAAGCCCAATTTTTTAACATTTGTTGTGCTATTGATGTTTTATCTGATAAACTATTACCTAATCCGAAGTCATGGAGATTCCTTTTAGATGTTTATATTTTAGCCCCTGTAGATGTCTATAATTTATTTTTAATTAATTTTCTATATAGTGTGAAGTAGGTGCTCATCATTTTTTTAAAATATGTGAATAACTAATTGTCCCAGCACCAATTGTTTTAAAGACTATACTGTTCCCTTTAAACTGTCTTGGCCTCTTTCTTGAAAATTAATTGATCATGAACATAAGGATTTATTTCTGAACTGCTAATGCTGTTCCTTTGATCTAAATGACTGTCCTTATGCCAGCATTACACTGCCTTGATTTCTGTAGGTCTGTAAGTTTTAAATGTGGAGGCTGTGAGCCTTCGACTTTGTTCTTTCTTGAGTTTGCACTGGCTATTCTGGGTTTCTTGTGTTTCCATAGTATTTTAAGATCAGCTTGTCAATTTTTGCAAAGAAAAGCAGATGGGATTTTGACAGGCAGTGCGCTGATTCTGTGGATCAATTTGGAGAGTATTGCTATTCTTAATAATACTGTTTTCTAATGCAAGAACAAAGGGTACCTTTCCATTTGTTTGATCTTTAATTTCTTTCAACTGTATTTTCTAAGTTTTCAGTATAGGAGCCTTGGACTTCTGTTATAATTTTTTCCCAAGGATTTCATTATTTTGACTCCATTATAAATGACTATTTTCTTAAGGAGGTCTCCTAGGCTCTGTTCATTTTTAAAATTATTTTTTTCTCTCCTCTGCTCTGATGAATGAATCATCACAATTGGCAGCTCTTAAAGTCAATGCTGTTTGCTTTCCTGCCAGTTCAGATATGTTGTTGAACCCCACTAGTGAAAATTTTTTTGAGTTATCCTTTTCAACTCCAGAGTTTGTTTCCTTTTTAAATAACTGTATTTACTTATTAATATTCTCTATTTGATGAGTCATTGTTTCCATACTTTCCTTGAATTCTTTATACATAATGTCCTTTAGTTCTTTGAACATACTTATGGTAGCTGATTAAAATGTTTTGTTTGCTAAGTCTGATATCTAGGCTTTCTCAAGGATAGTTTCTATTGACTACTCTTTTCTCTTGTGAATGGGCTACTCTTGGCTGTTTCTTTGGTTGCCTTGTAATTTTTTTGGTCAAAAATTGACCATTTTAAATGCTTCTCATATAAAAATACCGACTGTTCAGGGTTTTTTTTTTTTTTTGTTGTTGTTGTTATTGTTGTTGCTGCTTGTTGTTATAGTTTTTTTGTTCAGTGAGTTTTCTGCTCTGCTTCTGTAAAGTCTACATTCTTGATCACATGTAGCCACTGAAGTGTCTGATAATGTAGTTTAGCAGTCAGCTAATGATATGTCAGATTTCCTTAAATGTTTTAAATGAATAAGTCCTTCAGCCTTTCTTTAGGGCCTCTGGGTTTGTGTTGGGGGAAGTCTTCAATGCCTGGGCAGAAGACAGTTCCCAGAGCTGCCTGTGCAGAGTTTCAATGCTAGCTGGAAGTAAGAGGTTAGACCCTTTCCAGTTCTTTCCTAAGTGGTACTTGTGGCTCTGATGTGCTTGACCTTTTAGATTCTCAGGAATCTTGGGGAGCTTATCAAACACAGTTTTTCTTATATTCCCCAGTTTTTCCTTATAAGCTTAACTCAGTTTAACCCCAGTGGCTAATGCTGCCCCTGGAAGTTGTGAGCCATTGTTTTCCATAGAAACCTGGCAATAGGGCTGTTTGTACCTTGAGCTGAGTCAGGTTATTAAAGATGAGGCCTGAGAAGTGGCTTTTCTGTGAGTCATCAGACAGGCGCAGTAGGGACAGCTTAGTTAGGAACTGTCGGGTTTTGGGGAACTGCAGACCTGTTCTGTTCGCTCCAGTAGTGAGGCTGCTGGTTTCCACGGCCATTGTGGTTGTGAGGCTGTGTGTTTCCAAGGCAACCTAGGTGCTAGAAGGAGGGGAAGGGATCAGAGCAAGTGAAAACATGGCAAAGTTGGCCATTCTTGCCAAGATTCTGGCATTGTGGAACAACTGCTCCTTGGATTTTTGCAAACCTTTATTTGATTTTTCAGAAATCTTGAAAAAGTTGATTCTGAGAATTTTTGGCAGTGTTTTTCTTGCATTTACAGGTAAGCTGATTTTAGAGTTCTTTAGTTTCTTTAGTCTGCCATTTCAGAAATGCTTCCATTTATCACCTGGGAATCAACCCCTGGGGTGCTGTACCACTGAGCTATATTCCCAGACCTTTAAAAAATATATATAAATATAAATATATATAAATAAATATAAAATATATATATTCCCAGACTTTAAAAAAATGCTAAATGGCTGAAGCTGGCCTTGAACTTGTGATCCTCCTGCCTCAGCCTCCTATGTTGCTGGGATTACAGGTATGAGCCATTGTGCCCAACTAACTTTATTATGGACCCTTTCCAAGCCTGACAAAAGAACAGTTAATAATGTTATGACCAACCCATGGGTCCTTATCCAGTTCCAATATGACCTATACTAGCCAATCTCTTTAGCTGTCTACTTGCTTCTTACTGTTTTCTTTAGGATATTTTAAAGAAAATCCCAAATGTTATATTTTATCCATGTTTTTATTATTTTTATTATGTTTTGAGATGGAGTCTCTCTATGTTGCCCAGGCTGGTCTTAAACTCCTGGGCTCAAGTGATTACCTGTGTCAGCTTGTAGCTGAAGACCTACAGGTCCCACCACCATGCCTGGTTTCCATGTTTTATTCATGATGTTCAGTGTAAACAACATTCATGTGAATGATGAGGTTTCACTGAAACTTTAAAGGAGAATGTGGAACTAAATGTTAAGCCAGGGCTCAGGTGCTTGGGAACTGTTGTCCCTGTGCCACCACATGCCTTGGGACACCTCATTTCTTTCACCAGTTTTCCCAGCTTACTCTTTAGGTTGAATAGCTCACTGCAATATTCTTAGGCCTTCATATTGATAAGAATGTGTTATTTATTTACATTCTCTTTTCTTCTTCTTGATCCTTAGTTCTTTTTGCTAGTGATATAATCTTAAATATAAATCTAGGTTATTCAGATACTTGTATTAGTTTATTTTTAATCATCAGAACCTAAACTAAAATTTATTAATTAAAACATTTTTAAAATTAATTAAGTTAAAAAGTCTTATAAGTTCTCAGACCCTGTAAGATTGACTTAGATAAACACATTCAAATAATTCCTAGTTGTTTATGGAAGTGTGTGCTGGTGGATATATTAACCAGCACAACCTTTTAGTAGGGCCATTTTGTGATATCTGTCAAAAATAAAAAGTTTTGACCTAGGTATTCTTCAAGGAATGTATCCTGAAGATAGCATTGTGCAGTTATAAAACTGGTAAAATATTTGAGTTTGTTCTTTGAAGAGCACTTCTGCAAATAACCTAATATGCCCCGAGTATCTCTTAAATGTCTAAGATATACACCTTAATGAAAAAAGTGTGGTCATGGAGCAGTAAGGTACACTATTCATGGGAAAAGTTTTACCACGGTTTTTATATCAAGACCCAGTTTGTGTGTGACAGTTAGATTGCGTGCATCACTTTGGAATTGTGTTTGGTGACTGATAACAGACTAGAAATAAAGTAACTTATATTCAGTTTTTAGTGCTGCTTGGGGAGGCAGGCTAGGGCCGGTGTCCCAGGAACCCAGGCTTCTGTCTTTCCTTTCCACCATCCTGAGTAATGATTTCCATCCTCAAGATATCCCCTGGGCTTTTATCAGTTATGAAGAATAAGGAGGGATAAAAAGGCCAAGTAGTACCTCTTCCAGATGATAAGTCCTCTCCAACAGCCTTCCTAGAGATGCAGTATGGCCCTTCAAGTTGCATCTTAGTGACCAGTACTTAGTCATATGACCATGCCCAGCTGCACACAAAGTAGAGAACTGTGGTATTTTATTCTGGGTAGCAATCAGGGGAACTTCTTGTCCATGAGGAAAGGGACACTGGGTGTCGGGGGTAAGCACAGCAGAGTCACTATGTAACCATGCCTGTGGGGGATGGCACAGATGGCTGGAAGGATGCATAAGAGCTGTAGGCTGGTGACCCCTTGTATTCTGGCTCATGGTTTTAGAGTTTTCAGACCATGGTCATCTGCCTCCATTGCTTTTAGGCCTGTGGCAGGGCGGAAACATGGCAGGAGGGAGTGGAGGAGAAAAGCTGCTCACTTCATGACAGCCAGGAAGCAAATAGAGAGAGAGGGGCTGGAGGCAAGATATAGTCTCCCTTCAGCTAGGTCCACTTCCTGTAGTTTCCACCACCTCCCAGGAGTCCATCACTAGATTAATCCACTGGTGAGGTGAGAGCTCTCATGCCCACTCACTCCCCTAAAGGTCTACCTCTGAACATGGATGCTTTAGGGACCAATCCTTCAACACAAGAGCATTTGGGGGAACATTCCAAATCTAACCATGATGTTTATTAAGAAAAGCATCAAGGCTTACAACTTATAGTCAGTAGTTTGTCATAGTGTAGTTGCTAATGTTTTTCTTGGTAACTGTGAAATAATACAATAACTTTTTAAGGATGCTTTCGGGAGTGAGTCTGAATCGTCCTGGTTTAGGAATAATTCTCCCAGAAGGTAAGGGGATGGATGAATTTTGAGGTTTTTTTTTGTTGATTGTATTATGTTTGTGATTTTTGCATTTAAGAAGTAAAACTGGCTTTGAGATATACATTCTCAATTCTCAGACTTCCTAGAAGTCATTATTAAGAACTTTTAACTCATGTTGAGCCTGATTGTCACTGAGAAATTTTTTAAGCAGTAGAATTGGAAGTAGTGAAAATAAATACTAAGTATAATATGTATATTTCATTAGTATTTGCGTATTCATATATTCTTAAGGATTTATATATGTGTAGGATGATGTACAATAATCATCTGATATGACTAAATTTTATTAATTTAATGAGGGCTTTTAGAATTTATATATAACAATATATATAACAATATTGTTTTCTCACTCAGGTAATATGTTTTTACATTTTTTTTCCCTGGTGGGGGCCATGGACCTTAAACCCAGGAGCACTTTACCACTAAGCTACATCTCTAGTCATTTCATTTATTTTTTAAATTTTGAGGCAGGGTCTTCCTAAGTTGCCCAGACTGGCCTTGAACTTGAAATCCTCTTTCGTCAGCCTCTGGAGTCACTAGGATTACAGGCATGTGCCACCGCAACTGGCTATTATTTTTATATATTTAATGGATTTATCATTTCATGTCACCTCATACACAATATAAGCTATGAACATGTTTTTCAGGGTGCTGTTTTTGAAATGCAGTCTCATGCTTCTCTACATGGTTTCTTTAAAACAAACAAGTGGTTGTTTGAAATATTTATACTGTCCCAGTGAATTATAAATAACTGTGTTTTTCAGCTTGATCCTCATGTAGTGTTTATGGGACATACACTAATGTAGGGTACTCAGTTGTTATATTACAGATAAGATGGTATGTTCCCGACTCTGTAGGAACTTAAAATTGTTAGTAAACAGCAAACTAGTCTAGAATAAATAAAGCCAAAGTCACCTCTCTGCCTGGGGAACCCAAATTCCAGTAAGTTTAATGGTCATTTTTGTGTGATTACGTCCACATAAGGGTGTGCCACCATGTGTCTCTCCTGATAGATATACAGCATTTTCTTTAATTTTTGATCATACACTTTTTTGAGCTGGAAACAAACAAACACATAGAGGTTTTTATGGCTGCTCTTATCCTTTTTTGAGGCATAGGCCCTTTTGAGAATCTGATGAAAGTAGCAAAATAAAGGAGTGTATATGCAAAAAAATCATACATATGTGTGTGTGTATGTATATATATGTATGTGTGTATGTATATGTGTATATGTATATATGTGTGTGCACATATATATATGTGTGTGTGTGTGTGTAATATATATACGTGTGTGTGTATAATATATATAATTTATGGGGTTCCTGGACCATTTAAAGCCATCCACAGGGAAGTTATGATCCAAGTAAACTACTCATTTTATGGATGGTAAACAGAGGGCTGGAGAGATTTCCTGTTTTCCTCAGGTGGTAGAGCAGCCTCTTAATCTATTGCTTATTTACCAAGATTCTAGAAGTGAGTTGAAATCTCCGAAACACAGAGATTCATCATTCTCCTCTACCACAGAATATGTATATTCTCCCCAAAGGCCATACCTAATGAGAAGTATTGAGAGATTGGAAAATAGAGTCAATGAAGATTCCCTCAAGTCTTGGTGTAAATTAATCTTATGACTCAAGCATCCTTGTATGCCAAAAATATGAGTCGGAAACTGTGCATGATGGGATGGATCTCACCCGGGCTGGTTTGGAGGCTGCAGGCTGCTGGCACCGTGGCCTTATTTTACAACAGTCTCCATCTCTTTCGCTTGCTCCTCCTGAGTGTCGCAGCCCCATGGCCCACCCTAAGCCCACGCCATCTAATATCTGTGGAATATTTATTTCTAGTAGCTATTATAGTCCAGGTGTGCAGGATAAAGTAGCCTATCCAGTGAGAGCATGCATTGCAAAAATAGGAATTTTCAGGTACAGTCTGTATTTTGTGTTTTCAGTGGAATTGGAGGGGTCTGACATGTTTCCCTTGTCACTTGTTTTGAGCAGCTATCATCTGGCACAATTAACTTTTTCCTCCTCTTCCTTGGCAGCGTCTCCTGGGCAGTCAACAGCAGTCTTCTGTCCAGCTCTGGGTCTCCTTTGGCCGGAAGCCCATGCGAGCAGCCCAGTTTGTCACAAGACACCCTATTAATGTGAGTGAGGTCTGCTGGAGGGTGGGAAGAAGGCTTACTGCCTCCCTATAGACACCCTGGGTAGGATGTCCTGTGGATGTCCTGCTGGGTGGGTATTTTATGGAGGCTCCCTGAAGTCACTTTCCAGAGTGGTCTCTAGAGAGAGCCACTGTGCTTTGGGCATATTGGTCTCTTGTTTCCCACTTCACTGTTTGAAGTGGAACTGAACAGGAGCCTTAATTTGCTTGAAGTGGAGTAGGATTGGCAGAGGGGTTGGAGTCAGAGTCAATGGCCTTGTGTGTTAGTACTGAAGCAGGGGGAAATTTGGGCACAGCCTTTATTTATTAAGTACCTGCTGTATTGCTTACAGATGGCTCCATTCCCAAAGGGGATAGATTTGGGTCCTATTTGGTAGAAATGTAGAGGTTGGAGAGACCAAGAATAGAGCAGATGAGGAAACCATATATTATAGTCGTAGTGCTCGACCATGCAGTATTATAACAGGGATTGATAGGAAAGCCCAGCACAGAGTGTCAGGGGCTGTTGGGCTAGTGACTGCAGGGAGGAGGTGGTGACATTGGGAGGCCTTGGCATTAACATTTCATTTTGAGAAAGGTTAGTGGTTCAGGGGTTACGTAATGGAGAACAGTCTCATCAGCACCTTGCTAGTTTCTGTGGGCTCTGCTTTCCTTTGTCCCCTCAGGGAATATAAAAGGAAATGAAATGCACATTAATCTACAATGTACCTTATACTGATGAAAGGTCTCTTGGGATAAAGAAGGAGACCTTATTACCTGAAAAGAGGTTTCTAGGTCACTTATGGAGTTCAGAGGCCCGCTCTTTCTCTGTGCTCCATTTATTTGCCAACAAGGGGTCTGCTCCAGCTGCAGACCAGCCTCAGGTTCTCCAGAGGAAAGTTGTCGGAGCTTGTTTGCCAAGATTGGGGAGCTTTCTCTGGGCTCTAGGCCCACATTAGTCACTGGGACTTTTGGAAGTCATTGCTTTCATGTGTACAGAAAGCCCACAGGGCGTAATCATTTTTCTGACTTGTGTATTTCTTGACTTTTGATTCCTAAGGAATATTACATCGCAGATGCCTCGGAGGACCAGGTGTTCGTGTGTGTCAGTCACAGTAACAACCGCACTAATTTATACATCTCGGAGGCAGAGGGGCTGAAATTCTCCCTGTCCTTGGAGAATGTGCTGTATTACAGCCCAGGAGGGGCCGGCAGTGACACCTTGGTGAGGTAAGGAGACCATAGCGGCTCCCCTGCCTTCTTAGACAAGTGCAGCTGCCAACTTCTCTCTAGTTGAGTACTTTTCAGTGTTAGCTGCTCGCACAGACTCAGCTGGGGCATTTCCAGAGACCCCATGCCTGGCTCACATGCTCAGAGATTACCATTGATGGGGTCTGGGTGTGGTTTGGCTTAAAGATTTTAAAAAGCGCCCCCTGTGATTCTTATGTGCAGCCATGGCTGAAAGTTGCTGTTCTGTGTGACTCTGAGGGGCACAGCTACTTTGTTAATTAACCATTCCCTTGGGCTCCCTTCATTCAGTTATCTGGTTTTGTGGTCTCTGAGCCAATGGTAAAGAGCACTTAGAAAATAGCATCAAGTCAGAGAGAGCTGGCATATGTGGCTGTGTGGCCTTGCCTCTAGGTGACTCAAGTTCATTGACATCATTACTCCCTTTCTTAAAGGTAATTGAAAGGTGGTATTTTGTAGGAAAGACACCAACGTCATTGATCCTCTGTCCATAAATCACATGTGTGGAAATGATTTGCAGTCCCATCCGGGTGTTCTCTGTCAACTACACTCACCAAGGGATTGGGGGACGGAGTAGATTTGGCAGGGATGTATAGATTTTTTTTTTTTCTTCTTCTTTTTTTGCCATGTTGGGGATGGAACCCAGGGCTTGCTCTGCTAGGCAAATACTCTACCCCTGAATTATACCCCACCCTCAGTAGATTGTTAAGTTCCTTTCTGTGCCATAAATCCATTTATCATGTGAAAACCTTTATAGCTGTGATAGGCTTGTTCTCTGTTCTTGGAAAAAGCCATCTATGAAGTTCACTGACTGGTCTGGGGTGATATCCACCAGGCTGGAGGACATGACTGTGCTGCCCGCTACCTCTCCCTGTGCTGGCCAGTTATGCCACACTGCAGCTGTGTACCAGATGGTGTTCTAGGTATGGTAGTGAAGTCTTGTGTTTGATAGTAAAAAAATCAACCAGGTCCTTGTTCCGCGGAGCTTATATTCTGTTTGCAGGGGACACAGGGTATGAACAAATGTGTCATCTGCTTGGTAATGTGCTGGGAAGAAAAATAAAGCAAGATAAGGGGCAGGGAATGAGGAGGGCATTATTTTATACAGCCTGCTCTAGGATGATCCATTTGAGCAGGTGCCTGAGTTATGGAGGGAGGAAGTCAGCTAGGTAGACCCTGAGGGTGGGGGTGGGGGGAAGAGTCCTACAGGCAGGGGCCAACAAGTGCAATGACCCAGAGGTGAGGCTGTAGTGCTGTACCTTAAGAGGGGGGAAGGTCAGGATGCTGCCAAGAGCTAAAGAAGGCGACAGAGAAATAAGGCACAAGATTCGGGGAGCAGGGGCTCAGATGGGGCATAGAAAATACTTCAAGGGCATAGAAAATACGTACTATTTTTCTGATAGGTGGGATGGATAGCATCAGATTTGTCTTATTAATTTTTTTTTCTATTTTAAATATTTGAGAACTGTGTTCTATAAAGAAAAGTGCAAAAGACAAATGAATGCATTATAAATAATTTTGAGCAAATACCCACATGCTTTGTTTTACAGAAATTATGCTTAGTGCTGTGTGGAAATTTGACTACTGTGGGGACTAGGGCAGGAACAGGAAGACTGATGGTGAAAAGTTGTCCTAGTTCAGGCCAATGGGGATTGATGTTGGCTGGTCCCAGGGCGGTCTCAGTGGAGAGTACAGAAATGGTTCAATTCTAAATACATTTTGAAAATAGACCCACAGATCTGCTGATGGATTGGAAGAGGTCTGGGAGAAGGAGTAGTAGCCAGGGGACCTCTGCTGCTTGGCCTGAGCAGGGATAGGGCAGTGATGACAAGGTGAGGCAGGGAGGGCCCGGTGAGGAGCCGCTGTGGAAGAGATGTCCTGAGTTCCGCTTTGTACCTTGGTTGGAGGTGCTTATTAGATACCCAGCGTTGGTCTTTCTACCCAGTCTCCAGCAGTGCTTTTCCACCTCCTGTTTTTCTTTTGGAGCTACTGTTATCTTTCATTCACTCCATTTCTCCCCTAATATAGACTCCTAGGTTATTATTTGTTATTTAATGTGTTATAAACCATTCCTGCCCTGAATCATCCCGACATTCAGATTGTCCTGGTTTGGTTGGTGGTGGTTTCCAGTTTCTTCTGCCTGGCTTCTGTGTGTTTTTATTTTTTAAAATAAAATGAAATTCACGTAACATAAACCAAACCATTTTACAGTGTGAACAATTCAGTGGTATTTAGTACATTTACAGTGTTGTACAACTGCCCTCTCTAATTCTAAAACCTTTTCATTTCTTTAAAAGAAAACCCTCATTAAGTACTTTGTCCCCTTCTTCCAGCCCCTGGCAACCATCTTTTAAATTTCTGTCTCTGTGGATTTACCTTTTCTGAATATTTCATAACAGTGGAATCATACAACAACCTGAGACCCTCTGTGGCTGGCTTCTTTCACTTAGCATAACGTTTCCAAGGTTCATTCACATGTAGCATATGTTAGTACCTCGTTCATTTTCATGGGTGATTAATATTCTCTTTACATTTTTGTATAATTAAAAATCATGAAGCACTATCCCTTGGGCTTTTTTACTGACTCTTTAGTTTCTTCAGGAGCCTCAGACTGTGCGTGAGGTATATCACAGCTTGCCAATGGTTTCTTCATCCTCCTCATTGGTCAGATATTCAGGTGATATTTCATGGTAGGGCAGAGTTGAAGCCAGAAGCTGAAGAGATAGGCTCCCCGGGAAGCAGTGACCTCATTTCTGTGGCCGTAGGACTTCTTTACACATACAGATGGCCTTTTGCTTGTGGCAAAGTTTCTTCTTACCCTGCCTGAGCCAGCAGTTAAGAAATTCATGATAGATTCATGTCAGGAGTCATGGACCAATATCCTGCTCTGCTTGCTTACTCTTCTCTTACTTTATCTCAGGGCCACAGGGGTTCAGATTTGCTTAGTCGAATGACTTTTTGTCAGCTGTATCTCAGTCTCTGCCAGATGAAATGGAAAGGATGAATTGGCAGATGGCATGGGCAGGCTGGTTTAGAATAAACTTCCGTGGTATTCAAAATGAATGAGAGGAACTGGTTCTAATTTCCTTAGAGAACCAAGCAAAGAACTCTTAATAGGGGATTACCCTGGCATTTGTAGGATGTGCTGTGTAGGAATTTCGTAGAAAGCTACAGCTAGATATAGGACTCTTTGGAGGAACTTATGTGCTGATCACATGTCAGGCCTGTTGGGGCGCCTTAAGGAGGCGCACTGGCTCTCTTGGTGGGAATGGCTACCAGTGTGTGCATTTGGCCCTGAGCATGGTGGAAGGGGACCTGGTGAGCTGCTTGACAAGTCTTGGCCCAGGTCACTCTGGAGAGAAGAACAGAAGTGCTCTGGTGAGGACAGTGAGGATAAGATGGAAGGCAATGGACTGTCCGAGAGAGTACTGGGCGTGAGGCAGCTTGTGCCAGGGAAGGTCAAGGGGCCAATGCCAGGATGGGCTGCACTGACGCAGAGAGGTTGTGAGGCTCAGGACTTCTGCTTGGAAATAAAATAAAAGACTCCAGGATTATGACCAGGGGAAGAAGCAGGCTTATCTAACGAAAAAAACTCAGACCTCCCAGATGTGGGAATGAAGCCAGTAAACCTCAGAATGGTGGGTTCCATGATGATAGACTCAGAAGCAGGAGAGCTGAGGTAAATAGAGAGCAGGAGGGACATAGGCCTTCAGCCACTTCCAAGGAAGTAGCCAGAAGGGGCTTAAGGAGTCCTGTGTCAGAGAATTTGGTCTCAACTCTGGCATTTTACTTAGGGTTGTGCTCCGTTTGCTGTTTCAAAGTGACTTTGTTGCACTGCTTATTTCTGGTTTCCTACCTCAGAGATTGGAGGGTACATCTCCCTGTCTGAGGTGGCAGAGCCTTCTTCCAGTTGAGGAGATTTGCGTGGCAGATGATGGGGAGAAAACACTTCTCTGTGTTATTGTGTTGCCCAGTGGCTCAAGACCCCTGAAATAAAGTGCATGGTTCCAATTTTAAAAGCCAGTGGTGAGTCGTGGTTACCACTTCTCAGAGACTTCTTATATTTGCGGTGTGTGTACCATTGCAAAACTCCTTTCTAGTAAAATCACAGTGTCCTAGCAGAGCAATTCAAGGCCTGAGGGTCTTATTGTATGCTTCCCTGTTAACCAGTACAACCTCAGACTTTCTAGAACCTTCCTTGCTAATATGCTGTGATGTTTTGGGAAGTAGTTGACATGCTGCTGGGCTTCCTGACAGAAAAGCATTGTGGTCATCTATCATCAAGGTACTGAACACGCTAATAAGGACCTGGACAGTGGCTATGAACCCTTAGCTGTATTTCTACAGATTGGGTTAAATGGTAAGCTGAGCATTGTAACTGGTGTCTTTTTGAAGTCTGACTTAATGTTTCCTATTTGTCAAACCTCACTGGTGGATTTGGTCAGTTTCAATAGTGAAGAAATAGATGTGCTTTTTACACCAACTTTAATGGTATCTTCCTCATTGTAAAGCCCTGGTTAGGAATTGTTGATCAGATAAGCATCTTGGCTCTTAAAGTTAAAAAAAAAAAAAAAAATCACTGTTTAAAAAAGAGTAGACTGTATAGCCATTAAAAAAAAAAAATAGAGTATGGTACATGTTACTACATGAGTGAACCTCAAAACATTATGCTAGGTGAAAGTAACCAGATATAAAGTATCATATATAACGTAATTCCATTTATGTGAAATACCCAGACTTGGCAAATCCGTGGAGACAGAAAGCAGATCAGTGGTTGCCAAGTCCTCGGAAGGAAAGGGGAAATGGACAGTGGTTACCAATAATGAAAATGTCCTGGAATTAGGTGGCGATGGTGGGTGTACAACATGGTGAAGGTATTTAATGCTACTGATTTGTATATATTGAAATGTTTGGTTAAATCGTATGTTGTATACAATAAACAAAATACCAAGCAAATATCTGTTCAGGTTCACCATTGTTTATTTTCTCTTACTGCAGGTATTTTGCAAACGAGCCATTTGCTGACTTTCATCGCGTGGAAGGGTTACAAGGAGTGTACATTGCTACTCTGATTAATGGTTCTATGAACGAGGAGAACATGAGATCAGTCATCACCTTTGACAAAGGAGGAACCTGGGAATTTCTTCAGGCTCCAGCCTTCACAGAATATGGAGAGAAAATCAATTGTGAGGTATAGATGTTTTAATCTTGTTTGACTTTTTAATACAAGGATAGAGTTCTGATCTGTAGTTGTTTCCTACATCTAATATTTATTGGAAACATGCAAGATCACATAGTCTTCCATTGATACCATGTGAAGCAAACTTTTATCTGTATTTCCATCTTTGCTGGTCCCAGATTCTGCACCATATTGTATGCCATAGTGAACTCACAAGGCAGGGGGTGGTGGATATTTAAAAATAAGTGATTTTTATTTTATAATAATAATAAATTTTTTTTTGGTGCTGAGGGTTCAACCCAGGGCCTTGCACCTGCTAAACTATACTCCCAGTCCAGTATTTTAAAGTTTTGAGGGAAAACATTGTGATTCTCAACATCTGTTAGACATATGAATTACTTGAACAACTAGCTTGAGTTAGTTCACAGTTTCAGCATTAGGTTATGTTTTATTTCTTTTGGTGACATCATATCTTTGGGAATAAAAAAATCAGGTGAGAAATTCAGGGTAGAACAGGACACAAGGGTAGTTAATGCCCCAAATGATTCTAACATTTGAGCAGTTGTGCCATGTCCAATAGGTACACTCATTCCGTTAATAGGTAATCGTGGTTATTTAAAAATGAAATAGAAACATGCTGTGTTCTTCCAGTTTACATGTGCTGTTGTTTCAAATTGCTGTTTAGTTATTAAGACATGTATACTTAATAAGTTTTTTGGACTTAACTATGTAAAAAACAAGTTGGCATTTCTTTTGCTATTAAAAAATTCCTGATCCGGGTGCTGTGGCACACACCTGTAATCCCAGCTGCTCTGGAGGCTGAGGCAGGAAGATCATGAGGTCAAAGCCAGCCTCAGCAACTTAGCAAGGTGCTAAGCAACTCAGTGAGACCCTGTCTCTAAGTAAAACAAAATAGGGCTGGGGATGTGGCTCAGTGGTCGAGTGCCCCTGAGTTCAATCCCTGATACCCTGCCCTGCCTCCCCCCACCAAATTCCTGAAACACCAGTTGTCCTTCAAGATTCTTTGGGGACCTCTTGTGTAAAGTTATTATTTGTATGAAAGGAGTTTTAAAATTTCTCTCTGAGTATAATTCAGAGATTATTCAGTATTTCCTGCCTGTAGGCCTGTCTGAAAACTTAAGAATGCCAAAATATATCATTTGGTTCCATTAAGTGTTCCATAAGTCTAAGTATTCTGTAGACTGTGCCCCTGGCTTTAAGTGACCCCCTAATACCTCTGTTCTCATTTCACCTAGATCCCTTAGAAAATGGAAATGGATCTTGGGTGTGGGCAGAAAGAACTCAGAAAAAATAAAAGTGCTCATTTTTGGAGAAACTATAACATTTTAATTCGATTCAGTTGGATTTTCTGATTTTGTTAGTCCTTGGTGAACTATGTTGAGTCTTCTCTAGTCTGTCTGTGACCCTTGGGAAAATTCTTTTGGAGACTCTGGCCTTAGAATGTACTTCTTGATTTTTCTTCCCTTTTTGGCAACAGGTTTCCATTTATTATATGAAATCTAATTTTAGCAAGAGGCAAGCTATAAATGGATATACACACATTACTAGGAACTGAACCTACCTCAGTAGTGTCTTACAACCTCGATAGCTCGGCACAATGCTGTTGTGGATGGGGCTGGGATAATTTTGAGCATGCCATGCATGCCAGGGTGTCAGAACTTGGTATTTTAAAAATTCATCTTTTTAATTCCTTGACTGATCAATTTATGAACTATAGGACAATTAATCATCTTTTAGTTTCTACTTCTGAGTTTAAGTGAGGTATTAGATTTCTGTCATTGTGACAGAATGCCTGAGAAAATCAATGTATAAAGCAGAAAGATTTATTTTGGCTCATGGTTTCAACTCATGATCACTTGGTACCTACTCTTTGCCTTGTGCTGAGGCTGAACATAACAGCACATGGTGGGAGCATGTGGTGGAATAAGCTGCTGATATTATGGAGACCAGGAAACAGGGAACAAAAATGAGAGAGAGAAAGAGGCTAGAGTCCCCAAATGCCTTTCAATGGCACACCTCCAGTGTGTAACTTTCTTCCACTAGGTTCTACCTCCCAAAGGTTGTACCTCCCTTCTAGTAGCAGCACAGGCTGGTGCCCAAGCTTCTAGCACATGGCCTTTGGGGGACATTTTAGATCCAAAGCATAACAGGTGGTGAAAAGAACATATAGGAATGGTTAAAGTCTGATTGTCCAAAGATACAGAAACACGTTCAAGAGTAGACTTCATCGTAGGCAAAACGATGTAAGCCAAAAAAAGGTGGGGAGAGTAAATATATCTTTGAGACCCAACCTAATTTGGTCCAGTTTCCATTGGCCAAACTGGGAAGCTAGTAAGATGGATATTTGTTCTATCTTTTTGTGACAAAAGTAAATGGATCCAGCAAACCTTGCCACACTTATTATTTGTGCCGTAAACCCCTGCAGAGTTCTCCTGTTCAGAACACTGGACACATCTCAGTAACCCTGAGTATCCACTTTCTGGCCAGGAGAATGAGGCACGGCCATATAGCAGAAGCCTTATCCTGGTGGTTTACAAAAGAACTATGAAAATGTGGGCACAAGCGATGAAGGCCAGTTTAAATCACTTGAAGCCTTGCCCTGTACAGCCACATCTTTGTAAAATATAGAACACCCTTTACCAATGTAATGTAGATCTTTGACGTTCAGATATCGTATTTTGTACTTCTGGGAGCTTATCTGTGGGACTTGATGACTTGTGATTCTTGTTTTTTCTTCTGACAGAATTACTGGAATCATATTTGAAACTCCTCTCCCCTAACTTAGAAAATAAATACCACAACATCATTTCATTTCTCTTTAACTCTGAGTCACTTGAGAGGATCTCTGGGTGATACAGGGAGATGGGTGTCTTTCCTGTCGACCTCAGTTAACGTTGATTTATAAATGTTATTCCCTGAGAGTCTTAGGGAGTTCTTAAATCATTTTTTTCAACCGGGAACATTTATGTGGATGCAGATGACCCGCTCTGTCTGGGTGGCGGTGTGTGTGAGAAAATAGCTGGGCTGTGAGTTTGGTTTCCTCAGGGCCAGGCCTCCTTGTTCTGTGTCAAGCCCTGAGGTCCCCACCCAGGCCTCTGGGTTTGCAGGAGATCTAGGCAACATGTTACACACTGACACCACCTGAAACTTTATTTTGCAGCTTTCTCAGGGCTGTTCCCTCCACCTGGCCCAACGCCTCAGTCAGCTGCTCAGCCTCCAGCTCCGGAGAATGCCCATCTTGTCCAAGGAATCAGCCCCTGGCCTCATCATTGCCACGGGTAATGTTTTGTCTGTCTTGCCTGTTCTCACAGGGGCTTCTTTCTGCTGGTTATATGCAGCCCCATATAGACTGGTCACCCACATCTCCAGCAGTGCCCACTCTGGGTAGTTTTAAGACATTCTTAGTTGCTAGATAGTTCTTTGAAATTCCCATTGGGCAAGGTGATTCTCTGATATATCCTTGAAATGAAAAATAACTCTTCCTCTTACTTTTTAGGCTCAGTGGGAAAGAATTTGGCCAGCAAGACCAACGTGTACATCTCTAGCAGTGCCGGGGCCCGGTGGCGAGAGGTCAGTGCCCACCCTGCCTGGTTGGTGTGTGTGTGAGGATGTGGACTGCACCTTGGTGTTTCAGGGACAAGCATGGTTCCCAGTGGTCACCTGAGATGTCCAATACAACTGTAAAGTAAAGAGAGGGACCCAAAGCCACACATGAGAACCGGCTGCCCTGATTTTTATTCACCCTTTGTTATGTGGACTCACAATTTCCCCAGATGTTACTTTAAGTGAATAAGGAAGCTTTCACTTTTTGTTAAAAACAACTGTGAATTTGACCAAAATTTCCAAGATTATACAATCCATGAGGGCAAAGACAGTGTCTGCTGTGCTCACTTTTTACCACCAGGCCGTAACTACGCCTGGCATATGTGAGTGCTCAGTCAATATTTGCCGAGGGTATCAGCAAATGACAGTGTAGCTGCGATGGTGGTATTTTTCTGTGTAATATTGGAGCGGAAGTCTTGCCTGTGGGCATTTCCATCTCATTCTGTGCTGTGGAAGGAGAGCATTTCTGTGTTAAGGTGCCGTAACTTGCTTATATCTTCAGCACTCTTTATTGCCAGCTCTGAAGGTGCAGGCTGGTTCTCCAGCCCCAAGATGCCAATTCAGCTTCAGCCTTGGGTATTAGGGAATTCTCAAACCTGGAAAAAAGTATTTCTCATCTGCCTCCCGAGACTTTAAGGCCAAAGGAAATGCTTCTGGTCTTATTCTGAAGGGGTTGCTTTCAATGGTGACCCTGAGGATGCCAGGAACCATCAGGGTAAAACTCAGCCCCTCAGTAGGCAGGAGTTGCTTGAGCACCATGTCAGGACACTTTTATATTTAAATCTGTAATGTGTTAAACAATAATTATGCCCTACATTTTTTTGGCTCTGTAGTTTATAGAGACTGTTACATACCTTATCTTATGTGTGTCCAGTCTTACCACCCTTCCAAATGAGAGATATAGGGCCCAGACACTGTGTGTGTGTGTGTGTGTGTGTGTGTGTACGTGCATGCGTGTGTGTGTGCACGCACATGCTTGCACATGCGTGTGTTAAGGCCTGTACACAGCATGGTAGGGAACATAGTACACATGGTGAAGTGAGGGAGGTTGATAAGAACTGAGTAGTTAAAAGTGAATGGTTTGGAATTTTCTGGTCATTCTTTTCCTGCATCCCCAGGAAAGACTAAGCAGTTGCTTTCTCCTTCCTTGGAGCTGGACATTCCTTTTGGAATTGGGTGTCCTCTCCTCTGTGAATAGGCCTGTGATTTGTTTGTACCTTCTGCTGTTGGTGTAAGCGGGCGTCTAAACATCTGCAAGTGATTTCCTCCTGGGTAGAGAGCTGAGTCTTGTTCCTCCTCTACTGCTGTCGTCTAGCTGTTGTGGACGGCTGTCAGGGCCTCCCTGCAGCGTGCTTGATGCCTGCATCAGCCAGCACACGATATTTTGGGGACTAGCAGAGAACTAGCAAGGGGATGAAAATGTTGAGATTTTGTCCCTGAGGGAGCGTCTATGCCTCTGTGGATGGCCTTTGCTTCAGGGGCACAGTCTGGGGCGTGTGGCAGGCAGAGGCAAGGGAGGAGGAGGTAGGACGGAGGGGGCAGAGTGCTGCCTGGGACACTGGTGACAACAATTCTGGTTCTCCTCTTCCTACTAATGAATTTTGCAGTTCTCTGATCCTCAGAATTCTCCAACTTCCTTCTTTAGCGATTTTATTGAGGCACACAGAAGTGCAGTAAACTGCTCATATTTAAAGAGTTTAATTTCATAAGAATTGATCACCACCATCACAGTTTAGATCACAGACATTTCCGTCACTCTCTCGACTAAGTGTCTTTGTGTCCTTTTTTCAATACATCCTTTTCCAGTTGGTATTTTCTAGAATTTTATATAAATTGACACACCGTATTTTTCCTTTTTGCCTGGCTCCTGCCACTCATCCTGATGATTTTAATTCCTTCCATGTTGTTTCATGTATCAATGATTCCTTCTTTTTTTTTAAATTGCTGATTTGCATCCCCCTGTAGGGATTTATCACAATTTGTTTATCCATTCAAGTGTTGATGGACTTCCAGTTTTTACTTCTTACAAATGTAGCTATAATGAACGTTCATGTACATCTTTTTTATGTGGATCCTTTTCATTTCTCTTGAGTAAATACCAGGGAATGGAATGGTGGGGCAGTGTGGTAGGTGCATGCTGAACTTTCTAAGGGACTGTCAGATTGTATTTCAGAGTGAAGACAACTTTACCTTTCCATCAGCACTGTGTGAGAATTCTGCCATTCCACTTGCTTGCTAATACTTCAGATCATCACTCTGTTTAATTTCGGTTTATTCCCCATCCTCCTGCCCCTGCCCTGTGTATTATTTTATGTATTTAATTGTCTTAGGCATTATGTTTAGGTTTATGATTCATTTGTTAATTTTCACATATGGTATAAGGGAAGAGTTAGTAACCATTTTTTTTTTCTAATTGACCCATTTATTGGAAAGCCCTTCTTTTATCAGTTTTATCTGCTTATTGAAAAGACTTTTTCCTGTTGAATTGCTTTGGAACTTATGTGAAAATCAATTGGCAACATGGTCTGTTTCAGGGCTTTTTGTTGTTGCATTGATCTATTTGTCTGTCTATTCACCAGTATCAAATTGTCTTAATTACCAAAGTCTTATTAATAAGTGTTCAGTCAAGGAGGGCTAAGTCCTCCATCTGTTTATTTTTAAAATTGCTCTTTTCCTATGAAGATCCTTTGTATTTTCATTCACATTTCAGAATCAGCTTGTCAGTTTCTAAAATCCCATTAGGATAATGATTAGAGTTACATTGAAGACAATCTATAAGCAATCGTACCATCTGCAAAGAGGGGCAGTTTCATTTCCTTTCTGACCTTTTTTTTGCTCTTTTTTTCCCCACCCTCATTTTCCCTCTTCTGTCCTTTCTTTCCTCTTACCATGACACGTATCTCCATACATTGTTGAATAGAAGTGGTGAAATGGCATTCTTGCTTTGTTCCCTGTCTCAGGGGGAGCGATTCAGCTTTTGTAAAGGGGAAACCATTATATATGTTGTTGGCAATAGATTTTTATACATATACTCTATCAAGGTGTGGGGGACTCCCTATAATTCCTAGATTGTTGAATATTTTAAAATCATGATTGGGTACTGAATTTTGTTAATTGCTATTTTTATGTCGATTAAAATAATATAAATTTTCTCTATTGTTTTGTTGATGTGATATGTTACATTAATTGATCCTTGAATATTAAAGCAACCTTTATTTGCTGGAATAAACTTTACATGGTCATTATGCATTTTCACTTTTATATATGGATAGGTTTAATTTTCTAAATTTCTTAAGAATTTTTATATTCTTGAATTTTTATATTTTTGTAAGATAATTAATGTATAATTTAATTGTTTGGTAATATCTTTATCAAGTTTTTATATTATTATTTGCTATCATGAAACAAGCTGATTAGTGATCCTTCTTCCTCTATTTTCTGACAAAGTTTGTGTGAAGATTGGTGATATATTTTCTTTACTAATTTAAAGAAAGAGGGAAATTTTCTAGGCATGATAGGACTATTCAGACTTTTTCTTTTCTTTTTTGGTCAGTTTTAGAGTTGAAGAAATCTGTCTCTTCATCCAAGTTGTTGCATTTGTTGGCCTAATCTCATTAGTTGTGTTTCCTTATTACCTTTTTAGTGTCTGTAGTATCTTTGGTGGTAATTTCATTCCTGATGTTGGTGTTTTGTGTATTTTCTTGATTAGTTCTAAGTTATCAGCATTGTTGATCTCATCAAATAACCTACTTTTAATTCTGTTAATTTTATCTGTTTTCTGTTGATTTCTTATTTTTATTTTTATTTTTTATTTATTTGCTTGTTTTGTAGCTTAAGATAAAACCTTTAGGTCATTGATTTTTAGATATTTTCTAATATAAACATTTAAGGCTACAAGTTTTTCTCTAGATACTCCTTTAGCTAAATGCCACCTGTTTAGGTATGAAGCATTTTTATTATCTTTAAGGTCAGGGTTTTTAACGTCCTTTTAAAAAATTGAAATATAATTCACATACACAAAAAATCACCATTTAAAAATATTCAGTTCAGGAGTTTTTAGTGGCGTCACAGTGTTATTCATGTCTAATTCCAGAATGTTTTCAGCATTCATTACATCTCTTGATTTTTGTCTTTGACTGGTAGGTTATTTAGGAAAGTGTTACTCAATTTCCAGGTGTTGGGAGTTTCATACTTACGTCTTTGATTTCCGAGATAGTTTCCTGTAGCCTGGGAGTACTCTATGTAGGTTTCAGTTTCTTTCCGTGGGACCTGCCCTATGGTCCAGCATGTCTGCAGTGGTGAACGTTCCACGAGCACTGGAAAGGCATGTGTGCTCTGTAGGTGTTCGAGTCGTGGCTGTAGCTGTCATTTACATGAAAGCAGTTGATAGTGTTCAGATGGCCTATGTTCATTTTGATTTGGGTGGTGGTGGCGGGGAGATCCACTTAAATTGTTGATAAAGATATGGGAGGATCTCTTACTGTGATTGCAGAATTGTCTGCTTTTCCTTAAATTCTGTCAGTTTTATTTTTCCGTGTATCTTGAGCTTCTGTTACTAAGTGTATTCACATTTACTATTATCTTTTCTGATGAATTGTCTCCTCTGTCATTGTGAAATCCCCCACTTTACCTGTGGTCATACCCTCTGTCTTGCAATGTATTTTACCTGATATTCAAATAGTGTCTCTAAACTTATGCTTAGTGTTTGGATAGTACATCTTTTACTGTCTATTTGTGCACTTTCTACCTATTCATGTCTTTAGATTTAAGGTGATTTCTGTAGGCAACGTGTTGTAGGGTCTTGCATTTTTATTCATTCTGCTGTGCTTTCCCCCAACCCCTGACCAGGGTCTCCTGCCTCCTGGGCAAGTGCTTTACCATGGAGCTACATCCCAGCCCACGCTCTGCTTTTTAGCTGAATTACTTCCACCTTTAACATTTAATATAGTTATTGATGTGGTTGGATTTCAATCTATTATTTCATTGTGTATTTTCTTTTTATTGCTTTTGTTTTTAATTTCTCTGCTCCTCATTTCCTGGATCCTTTTTTATTATTTAGATAGTAATATACTTTTATTTAGATATTGTCTTTTAATTTTTTTGTTTTAGTGGTTGTTCTCAGGATTAAAGCATATATAACTTATCTTCCAGTTTTCTTTGAGTTACTGTTACATTTAATATAAAATTTAGAAACCTTGCAACCATATCAGTCTGTTTTTCCTCCTGGATCTTTATGTTGTGGCCATTTGTATCACATCAGCTCACACTGCAAAGGTAAAGTGTTTTGATTTAAATCATCTTAAGAAATTTAAAGAACGTAAGGGCCAAAGAAGCAATCTTGAATTTTTGCCCAAATTGTTACCATTTCTGTCTTCCTTTATTCCTAAAGATCCATCTTTACCTCTGGAAAATTTCCTTACAGCCCTAAAGAAATTCCATTAACTTTTCTTGTAGAGCAGGTCCACTGGCTGTGAGTTCTCTTGCTTTTCCTTCATGGCAATCTCTCTTTACCTTCATTGTCACAGGACATGTTTGCTTTATTGTTGAATTCTCGGTTGACTGTACTTTAAAGGTGAGTCCCATTGTCTTCTTGCTTCCCTGGGTTCTGATGAGACACCTACAGTCATTTCAGCTATGTAGTATGTATATAATGTCATTTTCACAGAATCATGTTAGTGTTCATATATGCATATACCATGTCATTTTCATATATACATGTATTTTCATGTATGTAGATAGTATGCAATTTTTCTCTAGATGCTTTCAAGCTTATTTTTCCACCTCTTTGTCAGCAGTTTTGTGATGATATATTTAGGAGGGGTTTTCTTTGAGATTATCCTGTTTTGGGATACCGATCTTGAATCTATAAATTTATATCTTTCACCAAATTTGGGAAAATTTCAGCCATTATTTCTTCAAATAGTTTTTCTGCCTTGTACTTTTCTCCTTTTATTCTGAAACTCCAAATATGTATCTTGAACCTTTTGTTATTGTTTCATAGGTCTTTGGTGCTCTCTTTTTTCCCCTGTGTTTTCTTTCAAATGGATAATTTCTACTGATCAGTTTTGTCTTCAGATTCACTAATTCTTCTGTTTCTCTTCTCATGTTGAGACTATCAGTGAATTTATTTCAGATATTATGTTTTTCTATTATAATATATATCTCTATATAGTTCTTTTATTTTTAATAGTTCCCACTTCTATGTGGAGAATCCTTATCTTTCATTTATTTCACATGTGTTTTCCTTTGCCTTATGGAACATGGTTATAAAGGCTATTTTAAAACCCCTATATGGATCATCTTGGGTTTGCACTTGTTGATTATCTTTACCCTTGAGAATTAGACTCCTTTTATGGCTATGTTTGAATAGTGTATGTTGAGTAATTTTGATTTGTATTCTGGACATGCAAATGAAATGCATGAAATTAAATTTTCTGGAGGATGTTGGTATTTTGGTTTTAGTCTACAGTCAGGCAGTTTAGATTCTATCTTCTTTCTGTAGGTGGTAGCTCTGACGTCAGTTCAGTCTGCTAAGCCTTTGCTGTGCTGGTTTGGTCTGTTTTAGGCATGTGTAGTTTGGGGGTTAGGCTGAGACTTATGTAAGTTCATACACAGAAGTAAGGGATTTACTCTTTTGACACTCTGCCCTCTGGGATTCCATACACACTCTCTCCAGACTGTAGGGGCTCTTTTCCTAGTTCCTTTGACAGAAAAAGTTTCTTATCAGCTTTTGAGCTCTGACTAGAAATGAGGTGCTCCACAACTGGGGCTTTCCCTTGGGTCAAAGCTGTATCAGGATACCCCTAAGTGTGTGGGTAGCTTCTCCAGGTTTTAAATCTGTTCACAAGATGCCTGCTTTTGTTGACTTTTTAGTATCCTCTGGTGGCTGTTTTTTGTTTTTTCAAGTTTAACCCAGAGTTTTTAGTTGTAATTGCTAGGAAGGATGAGCTATACACCATCATAGTAGAACTGGAAATCTAGTTGGTTGATTTTATTTTTTCAGTGCTAGGAATGGAACGTAGGGCCTTAGGCGTGCTAGGCAAGCATCCTATCAATGAGCTATGCCCTGTAGCCCCAGCTGGTTAATTTCTAATCACTGATTGATGAGAGTCAGAGATTTGGGTTTGAGTTTTACCTCTGCTGTTTGTGGTCAACTTTGTTTCTTTGTTTGGGAAAAAGTTGGAATCTGAGAACATGGCTCTGCCTGTATCAGGATTGAATGAAGTAAATAAGATGATGGATGTGGATGTATTCTTTAAACTGAAAAGTTGTATTTAGATGGTTGACATTGCTGTGTGTGTACAGGCTCACATGTGCATGGTCTCTGCATGGTTACCTGCATACAGGTGGCCTCACCCCTGGTTTCTCTTCTCCAGGCGCTTTCTGGACCTCACTACTACACCTGGGGAGATCATGGCGGCATCATCATGGCCATCGCCCAGGGCATGGAAACCAATGAGCTGAAGTAAGTGTCTCTGACTAAGCCTTTTCTTGTAGCAATACATTGTTCAAGAAATTCATATCTGTAATCGTAGGTGGATTATTTCTCTATAGCACTAGGTTGTTGGCAGCACAGTTTGAGGCCTCTGGAAATTAAACTTTCCATATCTATAAAGTTGGCATAGTAACCTACTCTTTCTTTCTCATAGGATTGTTGTGAGAAACAAGGGAAATAATTTATTGGTTTAAAAAGTATAACTACATAAATATAAAGAATGTATAATGACTAAAATGGGACTCTTTAACTTGTCTTTGCTTTGCATAAGTGTGACACACAAAGATTTGCTCATGATGACTAATAATATATAATAACAATAAATAGTAACATGAATAATAACTGCAGAATGCATCCACCATTGTAGCCAGTTAACTTTGATGGTGGTACATTTGGTCTTGGGGATTTTCATACATGGAAGTTGAAGGGATGTTAGAGCCTAACTGCTTTATTTACAGATGAGGAAAGGAGGCTCATCAAGGTGAAGTCACTTGCCCAAGGTCTTCCCATTTGTTAAACACTAAGGTCTTCAGATTATGTCCTGTATTGTCTGTAATATATTGTTCTGAAAAGAGTGATGTCAAGGGTTTATAATTTCTGTTCCCTTAAGCCCTGATTTTATGAGCACCAGCTCTTTGATTAATTTCATGGAATTATTGAACAATTAATGTTTGGTCAGGGCAGGCTGGCCTTCACTTCTCCTTGTTTTTGAGCTGAAGCTGTTGGCTAAATTACTAAGGGAAGTGGAGAGGCTTCAGTAATCATCTTGTTTAGAACAAGGAAGAAAGCTTTCTTTTCCTCAGCTCCTTTTAGAATCAGAGCCAGCAGCAAAAGAGAGGTGGGTGGTTTGAAATGAGAGATCTTAGCAGCTGGTTGTTCGCCTGTGGTTAATTGGACATGTGCTGAGCAGCCTGGCCTCCAGGAAGCAGATAGAAGCAAAGTGCTGGTGTTGGCTTTCCACCTGGCTGTCCTTGTTCTGTGTGGCACTGGTCAGCTGTCTCTTTGCAGCCAAGAGTCACAGGAGGCCCTGTTTGCACACAACAGTGCATTCATGGTCAGATTGGTGTTTGCTCAGACGATGACAGTCACAAAGCGCAGTGCTTCCCACGTTTGCGCTGACATTTGTGTATCTATTAATTCATACCTCACACGTTTAGCGAGCACTTCTTGTGCCAGGTGCTGTGTATCTGAAGAGGAAAGGGATGTTGTCCCCCACCTTTACGCGTTCCACCCTAGCTGTGAGAAAGACTCAGAAAACAATTATAGTGTTTAGTACACCACTATTGTGTGGATGTCACGCAGGGACAGAGCATGGCTTCCTTGGAATACATTTCATTCTTTGTATGGCTTTCAGATTTTAGAGTCCATTCTCGATTTCCTTGTTGAACTTCTCCACAGATTACATTTGCATTCCAAGCTGGCTCCTCTGAAGGAACGAGTGTGATTCTAGTCCTCTTACACCATCTGTCGGCGCATATGTGCTCCGGGATCGCAGCGTCATTCCACACTAGCTGGAGCAAAACACACCAGAAAAACAAACCTGCTGCCAGAACATCCTAACGCCCTCCCCAGGCATTTCTTAATGACTTCAGGGTTGTAGACTTTGGGGGTTATGGACAGAATAGTCTTCCTCTATTTGTAGGTCATTTAGAGGTGTCTGTAATGCATAGTTCAAATAAGGCATTTGCAAATATGGAGAAAATGGACAGGCCTCCTCTTGACAGGTACATGTGTCCCAACTATCAGCCTGAACTTGGCCCAAATCTTTGTAGCCACCTGGTCTTTACTCAGTGTGTTGCTTCCAGAGGTGTTTGGCCTGTCCTCCTGCTGCTCTGGAGAGAATGAATATTGAAGTTAGTTCATGTCCTTAAACTGCAGTGGTGATTCAGTGCAATACCCAGGCATGAGTGAGGCCATTTCTGACAAAACTGGATATCTGTTGCTGGTCTAGGGCTTCATCTCCCTCTAAGTCCGTTCTCCTCACCATGGCAATCTCTCTGTCCTTTGAACCTCATAGCCTTTATTGGCCATCCCATTAATTTAGCATTGATCACATTCTGGCTCCTTTTTTTAATTACCTTTTCATTAAATGCCTGAATTCTTCAGCTCATTACTAAGGCCTTTATATAGACAAGTATTTTTATTCTATACAAGTGCCTGCTAAGGCACTTAGCAAATATTTGATTGATCAGTAAGTAGGTCAAGCATACTCTGTTTTCCAAGCTCGGTTATTTTTTGTTTTGCTGATTTATGACACTGAAAGGAATCGGGTAGGGTGCCATTTGCACAGCTCCAAGGGAGACCACTGCTGTTGTGTTCTATGTAAATGTCAGCCTCTGAGCACAATGGGGACTCCTCAGAAGTGAGCAATACGGTGGTACCCAACAGACACTAGAGATGATCCAGTCTACCTTCCTCAGTGTCCACATGAAGAAATAATGTGATTTTCCAGGAGTCAATACCCACACTGGAGCATGAGCATATTTCTGTGGGGAATTAGTTCAGTTACACAAATAATTTTGGAAGATCTATGATGATCCAGATGTAGTGCTAGACACTAAGGACACAGAGGTGAGTGTGGTATGGCTTGGGTGAAGGTGGTAGCCCAGTGGGGTTCCATGAGAAAGAGGGGCCAGGAAGAGGACCTTGTTTTGAAGGGATGCTTTCTGACCTGATACCCTTTTAGGAAGGAAAGCCAAGCAGAGTAGCAGCTGGCATTCTAATTAGAGGTAGTGGGGACAGGTAGGAATGGTACTTAAGAGTTGGATCCCCCACCCCTTGGTGGTTGTTCATTTAAATTATTCATGTCTTTCTCTCCCTGATTAGCACAGATAACTAAGAGTTGACTGTTATTTGTTTCAGCGTCTGCCTTGATTCTCTGCTGAGACTGTTACCTTTGTTATTGTTAATTAAAATTGAGAGTAAGAAGTGGAACACTTTGTTTTGTTGTTGTGTCTACATGTCTGAAATGATCGAATGAGAGCCTGTGCTGGGGATTCACTTATGCATTCATTCAGCATGCTGATAGCAGGAACCTGCTTGGGGGATGCATGGGAGCAGTTTCGTGTATAATCAGTTTTCTTCAGGCTGTTGTGTTTTTGCATCTTGACCAAAAAAAAAAAATCCAAACACATTTGTTGGCTTGATCAGGAAAGATGAGATCAGTTTCCGCTGCTTCTTGGCAGTTTGCCTGTCAGCATGATGATATTATTGATAGTTAATAATATTTTGGATTAACCCCAAAGCATCTTTTATCTGAGGAGGTTTCCAACGTAGGGTTTCCCTCTGGGAATCCTGAAAAGCCCCTGCAAAGAGAACACACAGCAGAGCAGCTGTCTTTTCTGGACCTGAGTTCTGAACACAGCCCTACAGGATGTGGGAGGCAGCAGTTTACCTCTTATCTTGGTTCAGCCCTAACACTAGAAGTGACGCTATGGGGCAGTTGCAGAGCCAGCCTCCCAATCAATCCCCATGTGGCTTCCTCTGCCCCTTGAGGTGGAGAGGAGCAGGTGTCTTTAACACCTTTTAACTGTTAAGAAACTAAGAGATGGGGTTAAAAAAAAAAAGAAGATTCAGTGCAGTTTATTTTATTTGCTTTAACAAGCCTGAATTATTGCCCCTTCCATCTGATAGAAAAGGTGCCAGGTGCAGGATAGGAAAGTGAAGGGAGAGGTCTTATTCCTGATGAATCGTAGTCTAGTAGAAAACCCTCACAGATCCAGGTCATTTAATATAGTAGGCTATGAGATGGAGGTGAGCACAGGGCGCAGTGGGAGCCACAATGAGGGCCTTATCCTGTATTTCTCAGAAGAGATGGAAATTGCGCTAAAGCTAGAGGATAAGAAGCAAGGTCGGATTGCCATCCAGGGTTAGAAAGAGCTTGAGCTTGAATCGGAGTGAGATGGCAGCTCTCCTGTGGTAAGAGTGCAGATTGGGAGCTGGCGAGGGGTGAGGAACAGGGCTTGAGGTAGGGGCTAGGGCCTGGGGATCTTACCTGTGCCTTACTGAAGAGATCGAGCTTCCCCTTTGAGGGAAACGCATGGCTAGATCTACATTGTAGATATGTGGCTCTGGCAGAATGAGGAGGATAAACTCAAAAAGGAGCACGGATGGGAGGTGAGAGCTGATGCTGGGGTAGGTGTGAGGATAAAGTCTGCGGGATAGGCTTTCTGACTAGCAGGGGTGACAGTCTAGGGAGCTCCCACTGAAATAAAGCAGAGGTGAAGGAGTGGGCTTCAGGGTGCGTAAAGAAGGCAGATTTAGACAAGTTGGATCTCATGGGCTGCAGCAGGTCACAGGGGAGATCAGTTTCTGCTTCTTCTTGGCAGTTTGCCTGTCAGCATGGTGATATTATTGATAGTTAATAATATTTTGGATTAACCAGGTCCAGGGACCTGGACCTATTATGTCATCTGGTTCCACTACCTTCCACTACCCATGACAGGATCATCCAGTCTTTGCTTGAACAATCCTATCAATGGGGATATTTGCCAGATCAAAAGCTTCCACTTCACTTAGTAACACTTTGTTGTTCATTCATTTGTTCATTCATTTATTCATTCATCCATTTATTCCATTCATTCGTTTATGAGTGAAAGTTCTCTGGTAATAGCTCAAATTTTCTGCATTCCAGCTTTTAACCACTGTGCTTATTGTTCTGCTCCCTCAAGACACACAACGGATATTTCCTCTCATCCAAAAGCCTTTCAGACATTTGAGGACCCTGTGCATGTCCTCCTAAGCACCTGCCTTCTATGGAAACCATCCCAGTTCCTTTCCCTGTATGCCGCAGGTTCCTGAGTCCCACCTTCTGGGTTCTGCTATAGATCTGTCTCACAATGTCAATGCCTTAAAATATGGGTAGTCTGACCCCCATAGCCTGAAACAAGTGGAAAACATTGGGCTTAATATCTGTATGGTTGGGACACTATTTCTGCTAGTAAAAACCCAACACTGAATTTTCACTTTTGACAGCCACTCAAATTGGTGACTCCTATTAATTTTTTTTAACTTGAGATACCATTTATGTACAACAAGATGCTCAGATCTTAACTACACTGTTTAATCAGTTCCAAAAGATGTATGTCCAGATGTAGAGGCTCTCCATCTCTCCAGCAAATACCCTCACGCACCTTCCCAGGAAGGCTACCCCCCATTTTTCCACCCGTTAGAGGTAAATGCTGCTGTGATTTTATTATCCCTGTAGGATAGTTTTGCTCATTTCAGATTTTCATGTTCTTCTTCTTCTTTTTTTTTTTTTTTGTATATTTGGCTTTTTTTGCTCAGCATACTATTTTTGAGATTTAGCCTTCTTGAAATTTGTGTCACTAGGCTGAGTTCAGTGGAACTTAAAAACTCAGGGTTCCTTTTTTTAATGGATCTTATTAAAGGTCAGGTGTTCCTAATCCTATATTTGATCAGGTAAAATTTTAAAACTGTGTGGCATTTTGTTTTTCTTCTTATCTGTGCTTGTTCTTTTGATGTAAGAAAGCATTTTGAGTCTCATTTTTGGCATTTATTGTATTTTCTGTGCAGTTAGCCTCATACCCTTGGCCAGTTCACTACACTCACCTTGAAGATTAGTGTCCAGATCATTGACAGATGTGTTGAGCTCTGGGAGAAGTAGAGTCTTATTTTGAGTTAAGATCAGTATATCAACCCTCTGGGATTTGTTTATTTCCCCAGCAGCAAATGTATTTTATCTAGCTGTGCGGTCCAGAAAGATCTTCCTAAAAAAATAATAATGCTATCATTATCCTGTTCTTCAAATTAAGAATTACCAGCAGGAAAAGAAAAGGGATTAGTTTGTTGTGACATGGTCCCCAGCCCTGACTTTCTTTTTCCCTCAGTGCTTTCAAATCACTGCTGCACAAGCCATTCTCAAGATTACCATTTCTTCTTTAGGTATATTAAACCATTTTTCTTCCTCTAGTCTTTGAGATCTTTGTTCTCCGTGACTCATCTAGAGATTGAAACTCTCTAATCATCCTATCTTTTCATTCCCTAGAATTTATCTTGTATTCAATTTTCTTAAACTTTCCTGACTTTTCACCCCTTGTTTAATTTGAAGATCATTCTCCTTGATAAAGATAACAACAAGAATAGAAATTTTTCTTTTCTATCATTATTATTTATACCATAGAAGAGTGATCTTATTACTTTCTAATCCTTGATAGAACTTAGTAGTTAACCAACCCACCATCCCACTGACTCACGAATATACCAGTTATTTTGGTAATTTGAAATATAATACTTGACTCATTTGAACTCGAGTTACTTGGCTGCTATTCCAGCAAGCTACTAGAATTACAGCTGGAAAGAACTGGCAGACTACTGGGCTCTTTAACTTTTTTGC
Organism: Marmota marmota marmota; assembly: GCF_001458135.2. Lineage (NCBI taxonomy): Eukaryota > Metazoa > Chordata > Mammalia > Rodentia > Sciuridae > Marmota > Marmota marmota. The sequence goes on along the minus strand of NW_026000242.1, from coordinate 2,892,734 downwards.
CCTTAGGTATATGACTCTTTCCATCTTGAACACATTGTTTAAAAACATTTGAGGTATCATGGATCTTTCTGTGCAGCTACACGATGGTGTCTTGAGGTTGGCTGTCTGCCACTGCTTCCCCCTTGTAAAGTATCTATGCTTACATTTTATTATTTTATATTATTGTAGTGTATTATGGATTTTCCAACCCTCCTGAGAGTTTTCAGCCCTGGGATTATCTATATTTTTATCTGAACATTTGGAATTCTCTATTTCTAGGGCATGGGCTCTGCATCCTCTCTCTCACGACTTCAGAACACAAAGATGACTTGCCTTGTTTTCTCCCAAGGTTCTTGTTACTGGCATTTCACCAGCACAATTTCTCCTTTGGGGTCAGAATTCAGTCCAAAATAGATGTCCCCTTAAACACTACATATGGTCATGTGATTGTCCTTTTCTCCCAAATTCTGAAGAAGTACCATTTTCTAAATGAGCAGTTTATTCTCAGATACCAAGCTGTGCCTGGCGATGCACCTGCTGGCTAGTCTCATTAATGACGTCATCAGAGTCCTCTGGGAATCTTGCAAGAAAAGAGATGATTCATTTCCCGAGGTTATCTTTGGTTCAAGGAGCTCCTAAATGGAAAATTAACTTGGCAGTATACAAATAGAAGGACTTGCAACTTTTTCACAGAGCGGGGAATCACTCCCATCTAGTCTGATTGATAGGCCACCTCTGTTATTTGGTTTAAAAGTGATACTAAAACTTTTAACTTGTCACATTAGTTCCAGGAAGAGATTGAATGAGTTGACTTTACCCACATAATTGCTTCAAAACTCACTTAAATGAAAAGCATATCTGCCAGATGAGAATTTCCCCTCTTACAAGATCTGTGGACATTCATTGTGTTGCTGTGAAAGCCCACCACCTGGTTGAACCAGACTCTAGCCTTCTTGTAGAAGTATCAGTTTTAGAAATCTCAGCAGGAGAGGAAGTGCTTGGATTAAGTGACGTCATACAAAGATTTATGTCAAGTATTGGATCCCCAAGGGAAGAAAACTAAAATCTCAAAAATATGAGAAAGGCGAAAGAAAAAGGTTTGTGTATTAGGAGTTAAGAGAAATGTAGTCTCATGGTTCCAAAGAAGGCTCCCATTGAGCGGTTTCTCATGTGGAGCTTCTCGTAGCTCACTGAGTGCTGAGACAAGTAGCAGGCAGGTTTTCTTCTCTGCTTCTCCTCTCCACCCACTCCCCTCTATACAAAAGATAATTTAAAGTTAGTACAGTCTCACTAGTGCTAATTTCCTCCAAGGGCTTGCTTGCTTTTTCTGATTTATTCTGCCCCTCTCAGGACATGCCTTTTCTCCAACTTAAAAAAAATTTTTTTGGTACCAGAGGTTGAACCCAGGGGTGCTTAACCAATGAGCCACATCCCTATCCCTTTTTATGTTTTATTTTGCTACAGGGTCTCAGGGAGTTGCTGAGGCCTACTTTGAACTCACAATCCTTCTGCTTCAGCCTCCTGAGTGCCTGGGATTACAACGTACCCAGCCAACTTTCAAAATTTTCAGACCACATGAATTGGAAGACCTGTGTAACGAATACCCATATATCTTTCCCCAGAGTCACTAATTGTAAATGTTTTGCTAGTTTGCTTTACTTCTATCATCTATGTATTTAGCTATTCATCTTTTTTGAGACTGAATCTTTTGAAAGTTGTAGACTCATGCCACTTCACTGCTAAATATGTACTTAAAACCCGTTTCTCCAATAAATATGAGTATTTTCCTATCTACTGACACTGCTCATATTGCACCTAAGAATACTAAGACAAAGCCTATTAGTATTATTACAAGCTATATCAATATTTTCTCAGTTGACCCATGTTGTTGTTGATGTGTGGTTTTTGAAAATTTTCCCTCAATCCAGGATTCAGTCAATCCAGAACTGGATTTGCACATTGCAAATGTGTCTACACATTGCATTTGGTTGTTATATCTCATTAGTCTCTTTTAATCTATAACAGGTTTTTTGCCTCCTTTGGTTTGTTTAGTTTTCTTGACCTTGATTTTTTTTTCCTTTGAGGAATCTGGAGCAGTCATCACGTAGAATGCCTCACATTCTAGATTTGTCCAATTGTATAGAAGAGTGCTGAGATGATGTACCATTCTCAGTATTTTACTTAGGGGACACATAATGTCAGGTTGTCCTAGTATTGGTGATGCTAAGATTGGTTAAGCTTTGACTCGTCATCCATTGCAAAAATTACAGGTTCCCCTGTGTGGTGAATGATTGGTCGGTGGGTTGATGTCTTTATACCATGCAAACATCTTGGTCCCCAAAACTTTCATCCAGTGGTTTTAGCATCCAGTGATTGTTCTTGTCTGATTCAATTATTACGGTGGTGTTATAAAATTATAATTTTTAAAATTCTAGTTGTTAATGCTTATTAGGTAGTGTTCTAATATAAATTTTTTCCTTGCTTCTCTTTCTTTTAGAATCAGTAGAGGTCCATATCCTATTTTCATTTAGTACATAATCTGTTACTATTCTTTGTTTTTTTATGTTCAGTTTACTCTAAATTTGGCCATTTGGGACCCCATCAGCTGGTTACTGTGTCCTCTTGAGGTGATTGCATTAGCTCAGGCTTCCTTGCTTTCTGACACAAACATTACTGCTCCATAGTAACCAGGAGCAGACATTTCCCAAGAGCTCCTGGCGATGTGATGTGGAAACCAAGCTCTGATGGTTGAGACTGTAACTGTATCATTCCTTTTATTTGCATTGGGCAGATATAGTACAAATGAAGGAGAGACCTGGAAGACGTTCATTTTCTCTGAGAAGCCCGTGTTTGTGTATGGGCTCCTCACGGAACCCGGGGAGAAGAGCACTGTCTTCACCATCTTTGGCTCGAACAAGGAGAATGTCCACAGCTGGCTTATCCTCCAGGTCAATGCCACTGATGCCTTGGGTAAGCTGTAGCCTCCTGGGCTCTTTGTCCAACATGTTGATTGACTTCCTGATGTGTGCAAAGCATCAGCTTGGGAACTACATCCTCAGAAGAGTTTGTGATTCATTGGGGGAAATGGGCATCTTTAAGTCAGAGAAAAACACAGGGAGGTAATATGAAGGCTTACTCAATCCTTAATAGGATTGTGTAGTCTTTATATTGTGGTTACATTGTACAGTCCTGGCACACAATGGGTCTGAATATTTGGCTCTTGAATATGTGGATGGATGGATGGATGAATGAATGAATGAATAAAAAAAAACATTTTCCAAATCAGCAGTTCCAAGGTGATGTACCCAGTGAGTGTGCTTCACTGTGGAAGGCAGAGTGCTCAGTGACGCAGGGTCCTCTCAAAGCTGTCCAGAGCCCAGTCATGATCTGCTAGTGTAGATACAGGACAGGTAAGTAAGCAAGGAGGAGGGAAGCTTGTCAGCATCCCCTCACACTCCCCATGTTCTGCTTTTTTCTTCTTCCCTGCTATGGCCAACATTATTCCAGCTGCACAGAGTTCCTGGTGTCATTTCACCTCCACCCATTTAACCTCTGCTAGTAGAAACCCCTTTCATGTCTCAGAATCCAACACACTTGGTACTGGTATCTCAACCAGAAGACACCTCCCCTCTTTTCTATGCCCAGAAATAAGTGTTGGGCGTGCCTGGAATTGTGAATTTGTGTTTGTTATTCCCCATGTGCCGTCTTCCATCAATTAGCTCATAAGACCCTTAAAAGCAAGCGCATGTTCTGTGTATGTTTTATTCCTACTGGGTGGCCTCATTGCCTCATAGGCAGTAGGGTTTTACTCAGTCTTTACTCTTTGAATGGCATTGAATTGACAATCGTGAATCTACTTTACGTAGAATTTAATCTGAACAAAGACACTTGGAAAAAAGATGCAGGTTACCAGAATAGACATAGGCATGCTTTGGAATTCCTGCAGGAATCACCCTGCTGACATTCTCAGTGGATATGGGCAGGTGGGGTGACTATACAGGTTGTCTCACCACTCCTCAGCATTTTCCACAGATATACTGCACTTCCAAGTAGGGCAAGCATTGTCTGCAGTGCTCTTGGGCCCTACTTCAGGTGTGCCTGTGCCACAAGAGGAAGCAGGCAGGGAATAGTAACTCCGAATGACATCATCACTGAGCTCTCAGCCTGCCCTCTAGTTTCCTAGGAGAGAAATGCCCTTGTGTACCTATTTTTAAAGGAAACTGATGATTATCTTAAAATAATTCAGAAGTTTGGTGCTAAAAAGGGACTTCTCCCCAGTTTCCTCAGATGAGTGTTTGTGTTTCCAGCTACATCGTTTTCATTTGTGTGGGTGCTGCCCAGCTTCAGCATGAGCCCATTAGAGGCTCGGGATGGCGCCCAAGCTTTGTACCTGTTGGATGGCAACAGGATGCACAGGAAGTGGGGGACAGTGCTGAGGTGGGTGGCGAGACAGGAAATCCTACATGGGCTTGGCTCTGATGCTCAGTGCTTTCTTTTCTTCAGGGGTTCCCTGCACAGAGAATGACTACAAACTGTGGTCACCGTCGGATGAGCGGGGGAATGAGTGTTTGCTAGGGCACAAGACTGTTTTCAAACGGAGGACCCCCCATGCGACATGCTTTAATGGAGAAGACTTTGACAGACCCGTGGTTGTGTCCAACTGCTCCTGCACCCGGCAGGACTATGAATGGTTCGTTATTCAATTCAGGGCATCAAATTGTATTTTTTTCACTCAACAGACATGGTCCCATCCCCTGAGGACAGGAATAGAAGGAAGGAAATATTTAGTAAGCATCTTTTATGTGCCCAGAACTATGCTAGGCACTTTACACATAAGTTGTCCTCCTTAATTCTGTAGGCCTTGTAAGGCAGCAGAGGCATTTTAACCCAGAGAACTCATTTATTCAGAAATTCAGAGCCCTGGGATTTGTTTCTAGGAGGGTGTCCCAAAATGGGAAAAGCTGCAGGTTTCATTATAGGTAACTTGTTTTTCTTAGGACCCCTATCCCACAGGGATTTATTTCCTCATCTAAAATGTTAAAAAAA
>NW_026000242.1:2810533-2887693 GCF_001458135.2 Marmota marmota marmota | reverse complement strand
TATATATATATATATATATATATATATATATATATGAGATTCATTTATTATTGCTAGAGAAAAATATCCAAGGCACTCCTAGAAACATTAAAAGTAGAAGGAGGAAGAGGTGACTCTTTTCATTCTATTGTGATCTTTGAAAGGAAGGGGAGAGCTGTGATTTGCAGTTGGGGAATCGGGAAATCTTTAGAGGAAGCCCTGGTGTAGATGGTCTTTAAGGAGACATCTGGGTATGTGTCCAGGGAACTCTAAGACCATGCAACAGTGGACAGTATGGGGCAGGAATGGTGGTGGTGGTTTAGTTTGAGCAACTCGTTGGGTGACTGCAGCAGAGGCAGGGAGTGGAGACGAAGTAGAAAATGACAGAAGCAGTAGGAGTGGAGGCCCTGAAGGGAATGGACCTCATTCCGTAAGCAGGAAGGGCCTTGATGACTTCTGAGGTGAGTTGGTTAAAACAAATGCTTAACTATAGGAAGATGATTCTAGCAATTGAGTGGACAGGATTTCTGATCTCCCCAACAGTCTGTCTTCAGCAGGAAAGTGTTGTAGGGGTATCAATAGAACTTTGTCTTAAACATATTCAGAGCTTACATTTCAGTGTTTGCTGGGGCACCAAAGAGCTAAGTTTTGTTTGGGACAGTGCCACACTTATCTAATTAAAGCCAAAACCCTGTAATGGGTTCTAGATTAGAGGTTAGAAGAGGGATCTATATAAATGTTTTAGGCTTTCTAGGTCACATGAAGTCTATGGTCTCAGTTGCAGCTACTCAGTTATGCACAGCATGGATAAAAGAAAGCAGTGGGTATAGCTATGATTCAATAAAACTTTATTAAAAAACAGCCCCCTGTGTCTGACCACTTCTAGACCATGCTCTGAAACTTGTAGGTGTGAATCACCTGGGGTCTTATTAAAATGCAAATTCTGCCTCAGGAGTTCTGGGGAACTGTAGTTCTGTCAGGCTGTCAGGTGAAATGATGCTACTTATCTGCATATCTGGCCTCAGAGCAGCAAGACTTAGAACATGCAGGACATTGCCTTCAGTGCCTACTGCCAAGGTCACAGCACAGATGCTTGAGTATTCTCAGAACTTGGTATCTCCTGAGGATCTTGGAACCAGTCTCCCTGTAGTACTGAGGGGGATACTTTACTTCAAAATAAAATTAAGACTAAATAAAAATGCATAAGAAAATCCAACAACTCTTTAGGGTTCTTCCTTGACTGCTATTATACTTAAAAACAAAAACCAAATGTTAAGATCATCTTTCTCTGCCTACCCCCTGCCAAACAAAAATGTAAACAAGTAGAACTTGGTGTGCCTTCCTGGGAGACTGGCTGGGCCCCTGCTGGTCTACCATGCCTTTCCTATCTGGCTTGCTGGAACCTGCTGAGTGCTTATCCCTGTTTTGTGTTTTTATTATAGACCAGAATAACTACCTGCTCTGCTCCTCATCGAGTTAGGCTGCAGGCCCTGTGAGAACGAGGGACTGAGGGCACTAGGAAAATGGTGACAGGCTTTTATGTCAGGTTGTGCTCTGTCTCTGTTTGCTGCTAGGAAGGGGCCAGCTTGGCAGCATAGCTCTTGAAGTGTTTGATGGGATAGGACTGTGGCACTGAAAAGGGAACAGTCTCAAGATGGACAGCAGGAGATGAGATGAGAACAAGCAAGCTGAGATATCTGCTTGTGAGCTCAGCCACTGATTGACAACTGAATTTAAAAGGCTATTTCTAATAGTCCTTTCAGACCCCACTGAGAAGCCCAGTTTTCAGCCCATTCATTTACTGCTTTCAGGGGGTAGTTTATTTTATGTCTTTATGTTTCTTCACACGGCCAAGACATGTGACTTTAAAATTCTTGATGTGCCTCCTAGTAAGCAGTACATTTTGTATTATGACCCTGTACCTCATGTATGTGTGCGTGCGCTTGCGCGTGCGTGCACACACACACACACACACACACACACATCATTAAAATAGAAGCTTTATGGGACAATATTTAAATGTGCCATGCCTTTTGCTTTCTTCCATTCTTTTGGGGGAGGGAGGAAGCTGGGCGTGGCCCTCTAAAGTGCTTTCACAGCCACCAAGTTGAGACTGCAGCCACACAAAGCTGCCTAAGAATTGGGCACCTTGATTTGGAGGCAAATAAGTAATTAGTTAATACTTCATCCAGTCCCTAAAAAGATGTAAAATAGCCTTTTGGTAGGAACTGATTGAACGAATTAGACCTGTTTGATTGAATAATAGAACTTGTCGCCTTTGGAACAATTTTCTACAAATTGCTAAATGTGGATTATGTAATACAAACGACTTTGCCCTGTGTTTGGTTGTACTTTTCATATTATAAGCATTTAATTCATATTTATTGAATTAAATATAGTAAGTGAAGCTTTTCAAGCAGAGCATATAAATGTGGACGATCCCTTTGAGTTACAGAATTGACAGCTTGGGTGAGGCTTAGAAAATTGCTGCCTGACTCTAGAGTTGTCAGATGTAGCTCAGAGCAGCAGTGAGGGCAGAGCTGACTCACAGGTGCTGCCCATGGAGCAGGGAGGCTTGGTCCATGTGACCCCCAGATTGTCAGAGATCTTCTGAAGCCAGCTATTATATCCCAAAGTGTAGCAGCCCAGGTGGTTTAGACAGTATATGGGCAGGGTCTTCAGTGGCATTGAGGTTTTAGTCAAAATAATTTTGTTTTATAAAATTCTTTTTAAACTTTTCTTTTAATTCTTCTGGTTAGGTCAAGAGAAAGTGTCACTGAATGCTAGTAATTCTTTAACTTTTGTTAATCCCTTTTAGCCTAGAAGAAAAGGCACAACTAGAATCTTTGGACTCCAGTTAGGGAACTGGATCTGCTTAAAATTTAATATTATTTGGTTTGGTGTATCAGGATTTGTATTGTTTTTTTCTGTTTATGGCATGTAATAGTGTTTTTCCAATTCTGGTTTGGATAAAAATTGTCTTTTGCAGATGTATTTTAGTGTCAAAAATGAGTATTCTTTAAAGTGGCATGTCAAATAACCATAATACAAGTGATGGTGTGGTAAAAGGAGCAGGGTTGAAACTGAAGTGCCTGAAGTTTGTAAAGTAGTGGCCTGAACTAAACCCAATTGCCTTTCAGTGACTTTGGCTTCAAGATGAGTGAAGATTTGTCCCTAGAAGTGTGTGTTCCAGACCCAGAGTTCTCCGGAAAGTCCTACTCTCCACCTGTGCCTTGTCTTGTGGGCTCTACCTATCGGAGAACAAGAGGGTATGTATCACACAGGTTGCCAAGTGAGGTGCACACAGGGTCTGCACAGAGGGTGAGAATCCAGGACCACCTGGGCTTCTTTCACTTTCTACATTGTAGAACTTTAATTTATCAGATTGTAAATAGCTGGGCAGGTTTAAAATGGTGGTGCCTGCAGACTCTCCTGTTCCCAGAGAGAAAACACTTGCAAATTCGTAAGCTTTTCTGCAACATAAAAGTCATAAATGTCAACAAGGACACATCTTGAGAGGAGTCCATTGACAAGATATGTCTAAATGTTTTGCCCAAAGCAGTGCACTAAATGGCCTGGGACTGTTAAGTCAATTATGAGCAGAACTGACCTAGAATCTCCAAACACCTTCCTCCTCGTGCTGTAGGGAAACGTGTGGGTGGAATCTGTTGTCCATGGTGGGAATTGTGTTCCCAGTTGGGGGTCCCTCCATGACTGATCTTTGGTGTTTCTGACCTCTTACTTTGTGTGTGCACGTGGGGTTGACAGCTACCGGAAGATTTCTGGGGACACTTGCAGTGGAGGAGACGTTGAAGCACGACTGGAAGGAGAGCTGGTTCCTTGTCCCCTGGCAGGTGAGAGGCAATTTCTTCTCTATGGCTTCTTGAAATATCATTTAAGTCTTATCTGGATCTTACCTCAGTCAGGCTTGTGGCTCTTCTAACTCAGTGGAGAAAAAATAAACGAAATTACAAGCATCAGAGTTCCCTTTTCCTCTTAAGATTGGCATCCAAACTAAATTTATATATAGTCTTGCATCTTTAAAGGAATGGAAAATATTTAGTATGGGCTCAGTTTTTTGAAGGAAATCCCTCTGTTCATTGAAAAGTGTGTGTTTGGTGACTGTTGTGTGCTAGGCCCTGGGTGGGGGCCAAGGGTGCCCACAGGCTTTTGTGTTCTTCATCTGTTGTTGCCGTTGAATTTAAAGACATCTATGGCTTCATAGGAGGTAACTTAGTGGTTTGTCTTAATTTTGTAATAATTATAGCTAATATATTAATGGAATTTTGCAGATTTTAATGTACTTTTCCATGCATAGGCAGTTTAATCCTTTTAACACCCAAATGAAGCACATATTATCAGCTTCACTTAATATGTACATATCTATGAAAAAGCAAGCATGTCCAGAAGAGAGGATAAGATAACTTACCCAAGGTCACATATCCAGTAAGTAACAGAGTTAAAATTCAAATTCTTGGGTCTATTCCTTTCATTGGACATCACCCAAATGGCATTCCTATTATTCAGAAGATCATTATTCCTACTAATTTTGGAAGACTTCTTTGGGATGATTACACATGCCATAAAGGTGTACTGTATTCTAAAATGTGTTTCAGATTGATTTTCTGGGAATGTAACATGGATATTTGTTACACAGACATGAAATTATAATACCTTAAAAAAGAGTTAACCTCATGGCCTCTCTTCTTTCTTCACTGTGCTTCTTATTCATTCAGATCTTCCTTCTTCCCTGTGAGCCCTGCTGTTGCTCACTCTGCTCGGTGAGGGCAGAGGATGAGCTGACTTCCATAGCGTGGTGGTATCCAATGGAACAGCCACAGGTGCCAAACGAGTCATGAAAGCAGTGTGTAGGGCAGAGCAGCCTCTCCTGCGCCCTGTTGCCTGTTTGCCCTGGTGTTTTTCATGCTAAGCTCATTAGTCCTTTAATTTAATCTTCCATCACTACCAGAGTAATTAACATATCTCACCGTGGAGACTTAAAAAAGAACCACTGCTTCAGCAGATTCCTACAAATGAGCAGATAATATTCAGATATTCCCATCACAAGTGCTGTTATTGATGAGGACTTGGTGAGGAGGCTTTGAGTGATGGCTCTAAAGGGCCTAGAGTACATACTTTTGTAATAAATATTTCCAAAGATAATTCAGCAAGGGACAAAACAGTTTGTATAAAGCCATCAAAACTGGCAGGAAAGCTATTTTCTCTTTTGATAGGACAGGATAGAATAAGGAATGAAGTAGAAAAGTCTCATTTCAGTATAAACCACCTCCTAAATGTCAAAGAAGCAGAAGAAGGCTAAAAAAGAAAGGAAATAGAAGGCAGGGAAGTACCCAGAAAGAAAAAGATGTTTTCATAAGGCTAATGGGAACCAGAACATTTTGCAAAGATGAGGTATTCTGGGCATCTGGAAGGATTTTTATAATGCAGTAATTTTTCTTCCTTTTGATTACTCTTAACAACACACATTTCCAGGCTGTGCTTACATATGGCCAGCACCGGCCAAGCATTCTGTTCCTTTTCTAGATTAGGCATTATACGCTGAAGTACTGCATGCTGCTCACTGTCTAATCCTGAAGCAGGTTTTTCTGGACTTGGGCTCTTCTTTGTTTCTTGGAAGAAACAAAGTACCATGGGAACTACAGGGACAACTGAAAGGAGGCATTTGATTATCATTTGATAGCTTAGAAGCTTTTGAAGTAAAGTGAGCCCCAAAGAAAAGAAGGCATACTTACCTATTAGAAACTGTAGGTGAATTCACTTTTTGAGGTATTGTTTCTCCTGATGGAGTCCAGAGGGGGCTAATCCAGGCATGCAGCACTGGGAGTCACATCTTGGTTCCACGTGCACCACGCTGTCAAATGGATGCTTATTTTTTCTTCTTCATTTTTAAAGAACTTTTCACTGTTAGACTCTGGGGAGATGACTCATGTTAACAAATATCCAAATATAGGGACAGACTCAAAAAATAGCAGCTCAACATCATCCTTAAGCCTGGCTTCTCCTAATCCTCCTTTGTCTAATCCCTCTCTGGGTGCCATTGTGGCACTCCTCTGGGTTTTGCCTGTGAGGTTTGTTTTCTCCAACTTCTCTGGGTTGGGTGCTCACATTTATTCATTTATTACAAAGGATTTTACAAAGAGTGCAGGTAAACAGCAATAAGGAAGAGTGTGCTGGGTGAGGTGGTGGGGTGTGAAGCTTCTGTCCTCTTGCTGGGTGCACTGCCCTCCACGCACCTCCATGGGTTGGGCTGACCGAAGCTCCAACATAGAGACTGTCAACAGGGATGCTGAGGTTTTGCTTCTCTCCACTCCTGTGGAAGAGCCTGGATGTCTTCCACGCTGTTTCCTAGGTGGAAAAGAAAGAGTGCTAGGTTTTCCTGTTACTCATTGTCTGACTTAAATAAATCTCTTAAGCCGCATGGGCCTCTATTTCTGTGTCTTAAAAAGTGGCAACCTGAGGATGTAGCTCAGTGGTAGAACTTGTTCTTAGCACCTGCAAGGCCCTGGCTTTGATCCTTAGTGTGTGCATGTGCGCATGTATACACACACACAAAATACAAAAGAGTAGCAGAAGGAGGAGCTGGGGTCCCACTGTTCTCTTTATGTAGATCATTAGTATCTACATAAAAAGAGGCAGCATAGTAGTCATGTTTTAAAATATAGACTATGAATACCTGGGTTCAGATCTTGGTTCTGCCACTTACTAGTTGTATGGTGTTAGACAAGTAACTTAGCCTCTCTGGTCGCAGTTTTCTCATTTGTAAAACTGGGTTCATGATAGCTCTTCTATCATGCAGTTTTTGGGAGGATTAAGCAGTGCCTAGCATGTGGCAAGTACATTGCATGTTTCTTGAGCAGAAAGAAAGTCTTTGTGATGATTATATTGCAAAATATTTTGTAAATAGTCCAGAGCAATTGTATTATTATTTTGAAAATCTGTCAAGTTGGTATGATTGCCACATGTCATTGTGAACAATATGAATGAACAAACTGGTTAGAAAACTTAGTGTTATGGTCTGGATGTGAGGTAGCCTCTAAAAGCTCATGTAAGACAATGCAAGGATGTTCAGAGGTGAAACGGTTAGATTTGAGAGCTGTAACCTACTCAGTGGATTAATCTGTTTGATGGATTCATAATCTGAAAATCATAATGGGTGGTAACTGTAAGCAGGTAGTGTGTGGCTGGAGGAGAGGCTCCCTGGGAGGGTGCCTTTGGGGTTTTATATTTTGCCCCTGGCACTTGCTTTTGCTGTTTCCCAGCTGCCATGAGCTGACAGCTTTTCTCCACCACGCCCTTCTGCCATGATGTTCTGCCTCAGCTTGGGCCCAGGACAATGGAACCACTCAACCATGGACTGAACCTCTGAAACCATGAACTCAAAATAAACTTTCCTTCCCTAAGTTGTTCTTGCAGGTATTTTGGTCATAGAGATGAAAAGCTGACACAGTTAGTTCCAAGTCTTCAATGACTAATGGTGTCTGGTTAATGAGATTATGATGTGGTTAATCAGGTTTCCTTCACGATAACCAGCTGGGAAAGGTTTATTTTAGCTCACAATTTTAGAGGTGTCAGTCCATGAATGGTGGCCAGGAACCAAAAGAGCAGCAGCAGGAGGAGCTGGGGTCCCACTGTTCTCTTATAAAGGTCACACTCCCAGTGACCTAAAACCTGTGAGGCCCCACTTCTTAAAGGTTCCATAACTTTCCAACAGCATCAAGCTGAAGACCAAGCCCTTAACTCATGGGTCTTTGGGTACACTCCAGATCCAAGTTATTGTGTGGTGCTATGGGACAGTTAGAAAGAGAGAGAGAACATGGTGATTGGTCTCATTGATATTGGCAAGTGTGACTCTGAAGACTTAGAGGTGGAATGCAAAGTGTGGATACTGAAGCAAGTATACTGGGGTATCTAGATTTAAAAAAAAAAACATCTAACGGGTAAAACATTTGCAGATGAAGAAACAGATTCACTGGCATTCAAATAACCTGCTCAAGGCAGAAATATCATCCATGATATGCCTTCCAGGTTTGGATTCCTAGTTTTTTTCAGTTGATCTAGACCATGTAACAGTGGTGTTGAAGTTTGTGTATTAAAAAAAAAAAAAGGTCAGATCAGCTAGGAGCTCTTCAGCATCCCCCAGGTCCACTCTCTGTTGCTTGTGTATCTGGCAGAGGAGAACGAATTCATCCTGTACGCCATGCGGAAGTCCATCCACCGCTATGACCTTGCCTCTGGAGCCACAGAGCAGTTGCCTCTCAGTGGGCTTCGGGCAGCTGTGGCCCTGGATTTTGACTATGAACGAAACTGCTTATATTGGTCTGACCTGGCCTTGGATATCATCCAGGTGAGTCAGCCATTGGTCTGCTTCTGGGGGTTGCAAAGCTGGGGATCAGATTTCATCCTCGTACATGCTAGGCAAGCTGTCTATTACTGAGCTCTTCCCGCAGCCCAAATCCATGCATTTTAAAGGAGAGAGAGTATCTTTATTCATTGTCTACATAATCATTTTAGAAACACAACTCCAAAAACTTTTACCTATATTCTTAACCCAACAGAAATTATACAGTGTCTGGGTATCTTGGGGGTGAGGAACGGGGTGACCGTGAGTATAGCTGTCCCAAGGATAGCACCTGATGGCTAAGAGCTTCACAAGGGAAGAGCAGCTGTGAAGGCAGATATAGGAACTCAGAAATAGCAGCAGTTTGGTTTCATTAGTTTTAAAAGCAGACACATGCATCTGAGTAATCTCTGACCTCATTAATGTGATATAGCACATAATTTAGTAACCAGTGTTCATGACGCTAATGCAGAGTAATATAAAGGATTAAATTCTGTTCATTGTTTTGTTTAAAACAGGAAACCATAATACATTTTGGAAATGCCCTTATTAAAACTCAGCTTCATGTGTCTGGAAAATTTAACAGTATAAAACATCTCATCCCTTGGCAATCCAGCCAGCTGAATAAAGGGTTACTGTCCATGAGACTGATTTGGCAGAAGATCATCTGAACATTTCACAGCATTTACTGCTGTTTTTCTCTCTCTAGCGCCTCTGTTTGAATGGGAGTACAGGGCAAGAAGTGATCATCGATTCTGGCCTGGAGACAGTGGAAGCTTTGGCCTTTGAACCTCTCAGCCAGTTACTTTACTGGGTGGATGCTGGCTTCAAGAAGATTGAGGTATGTGTATCCCCATGTTTTTCTTAATTAAATGAGGAGGGGAGCACCTGGGCTTTGATCCAGATTTGACACAGGGGTGGGAGCCAGTGTGTTAAATTACTCTGGCAATTTTCTAAGAATTTCCAAAGAATGGAAAGGCTGAGCCCTTAGGAGAAGGGGAAAGGAGGGGGAGGGTTGGTCCCAGAATGATTACTCACTGCCATAAAAGTCCCAGGTGAGAACGTGGTGTCTGATGTCATCAGAGATAACGTCATTAAGATAACTAAAAGTTTATACTTTGGCTAACAGAAGCATAATATAATAACAATAATGATAATGATGCCATATTGGTAACAGTCCAGTAATAATGCTAGAGTAATAATGACAGTGACATCATCATCATTATTATCTATAATAATAATACAGATATTACTGTCTATAATTTAGCTACCCCAAAAACGTATTCAATGTTACATGTGCAAGGCAACATGAGGGTAATAAATGACTTATACACCACCAAAAACATTGGGTTGAGGAATATAGGTCCACCCAATTCCTGAAGGTAGTGCTGAGGCCAGGGACACTGCCTCAGCAGCTTTTTGTACTGGTGCTACATGGAAGTAAAGCATGCGGGTCTTCAAAGTGGGAAGTATAGTAGAAGCAGGGAGGCGCAGAGCCAAGTGAGGTTGCAAGTCCAAAGAAACACTTGAGGAGCTCCGAGTTCAAGCTTTACCATACCAGCAAATGATATGGTGCAAGGAATTCAGCTTCTTTAGCTTCCGTCTCTTCATGTGTTAAATGAAGATTGATTTATTCACTCAGCCATTTGACAAGTGCTTTGGTGCATGATATGTGATAGCTCTGAACTTAGGCTCTAATGATGCCGCACTGGGCAAGAAGACCTTGTGCAAGTTCCTGTTCCGATAGACCTTAAGTTTCAATAGGGACAAAATGATAAAGAAATAAAGAAACCAGTTCTGTTGTGATGAGTGCTGCAAAGAACTTAAGTGCAGGTGGTGTGATTACATGGTTGGGGAGTGGAGCATTAGGAAAGGCAGACAGGTCGGAGGCCTCCTGAGGCTGTGGCATCTGAGCTCAGCCTGCTGGTTGTAGTGTGCCCCTCATAGGGCTGCTGACAGAAGTAAACAAGATGCAGGGTGCCTGGTATCTACCAAGTGCTGCCTTAGTGGTTTTGTTATTGCTGTTTCTGTCCTTTATTTACTTATGTGTTGCCAGAACTTTGTGAGGTGCTAGAAAAATGCATCTGCCCTTTCATAGGCTTGTTGGGTGACTCCTTCTTAACTCAAATACTGTTTGTGCAAACTGGTATAGGATGAGTTCACGAGCTCTTGGATGAGGTGGGTTAGAAAAGTTAGGAAGGGAGGTCAACCCAGAGCTGTTTTGAAGGAAAGTTACTGTGTGTTTAGAGCAAGTAGTCGGGAAGGCAGGCCTGCGATGAGTATGGAGGGAGCAGAGTAGTGAGTATATATCAGACTCGAGGATCGTGGGGACTGCGCAGCTGGAGTGGAAGAGGGAGAACGTGGGGCTTGTTCTTCGACTTTTCGTTGCAAGGCTGCTACGTAGAGAATGGGCTGTATTGGGCCATTGGTGGAGGGTGGAGTAACATGGGTGTGTTAAATAAATAACACAAGATTAAGACAAGTCCTCCATATCTGTGGGTTTCACATCAGTGGATTAAAAATGTTCAAAAACCAAAACGAAACTGTACTGAACATGGATAGACTTTTTTTCTTGTCATGATTCTCTAAACAACACTATAACAACTATTTACATAGGATTTACATTGTATTAGGTATTATAAATAGTCTGGAGAGGATTTATAGTATATAGGAGGATGTGTGTAGGTTACAGGCAAATGCTTTACAATATTATATAAGAGACTTGTGCATCCTTGGATTTTGAACCAGCTCTGTGGATACCAAAGGGTAAAGCAAGGGTGACCACTTAACTCTGCAGATCATTGTGTGGTAGGAAGTGCACACATAGTTACGACTGCTCTCAGACTATGTGAAAATTGGCACATGAGCCTGAGGAGGGATCAGCTCATTCTGACTGGAAATGAAGGCAGGTTTCCAGATGGTCTGGAACTGGAATCATGCAGATGTGTGGGGGATGGGCTGGGGGAGGTGCCTCTGTAGGCAGGGGCTGATAGAGGACTTTGGCAATGTGAGTCTTTTTTTCTTTTTTTAATATTTTGTTTTAGTTGTAGTTGGACACAATACCTTTATTTTATTTTTATGTGGTGCTGAGGTTCGCACTCAGCGCCCTGCACACTCTAGACCCCAACACTCTACCGCTGAGCCACAACCCCCTCACCCCCTCAATGTGGATCTTTTAAGGAGCTCAGATCCATTCTGGCCTTTTCTTTTCCTTCTCTTTTGTCAGGTAGCTAATTCAGATGGTGACTTCCGACTTACAATCGTCAATTCCTCTGTGTTGGATCGGCCTAGGGCTCTGGTCCTAGTGCCTCAAGAGGGGTAAGTGTGTCCTCAAAAGAAAGTCAGCATTGTGTCCAATGCTGCAACAGTAGGTTCTTATAGAAATGTAAACTTCTGGGCAAAACTCTGCTTCTCATGAATATGGTAGAAATAACCTATTAACCGAGAATTTTGAAACCACACCTAGTCATCAAGGCCAGGTAACTCCATTCGCTTTTCATTAGCAAGTACCAGACTCTGGAGGCATCCAAATGTCTCACATCTGTGAGGTGTTTTTTTCAGTAAAAGTAATGGTGAAAGGGACTCTCCAGACACGGAAGGCCCTCTCATGTATTGTAAGGATTGTTTTATCTTCAGTTTCATGCATAGCACAAATATTTAATTCAATCCATCTTTCCCCTGCCTCCCCTCACACCCAGCACATATAGGTTTTCTTACTCAAAATTAGTATGTACTCGGCTGGGACTGTAGCTTAGTAGCAGAGCACTTGCCTAGCATGTGTGAGGCACTGGGTGTAATCCTCAGCACCACAGAAAGATAAATAAATAAATGCATACAATAAAATAATTATTTAAAAAAAGTAGTATTGTGTTTAGGGAATGCAAAGTCCTTTCATGTCTGCTAGTATTTATGATCAAAATTAGTACTATTTTTTTTTAAAGAGAGAGAGAGAGAGAGAGAGAGAATTTTTTAACATTTATTTTTTAGTTTTCAGCAGACACAGCATCTTTGTTTGTATGTGGTGCTGAGGATCGAACCCAGGCCGCACGCATGCCAGGCGAGCGCGCTACCGCCTGAGGCACATCCCCAGCCCAGTACTATTTTTTTTTAAAGAAAGGTTCTTAAAATAATCTATGTACTTGGTTAAAATATTAAAAGAGAACAAAAGTGTATGAAACAAAAGTATTTGGTATTTGTTTTCCTCCTCCTCTTCTTTTTTTTTTTTTTTCTTTTCTTGTATGCTGGGGATTGACCCCACTCGTTCCCTACCACTGAGCTACAGCTATATCTCCAATCATTTTTTTAAAAATTGTGTTTTTAGACAAAGTCTCACTAAATTTCCAGAGTTGGCCTTGAACTTACAGTTCTTTTGCCTCAGCCTTCTCTGCTTCAGCTGGGATTATAGATGTGCAACACCATGCCCAGTTTCTCTGTTCTTCTTAACCTTTTACCCTCATACATCCTAGGGGTGGTGATTTTTAGTAATTTCTTATGTATTGTTTAAAATCATTTTTACCCATGTACAAACCTTATCCTTAAGTCACAGGTTCCCCCCTACATTCATGCACCAGATTGAATCAGTGTGTTTACAACTTTGTAACTTTTAAAAAGTATCTGTTTTAAAGATAGTTTCATTTGAACACACATAGATTTCCAGGTTTCATAGTGTTCTGTGGTATGTACTATTATATATCAGTTCCTATACCAATTAACATTTAGATTAATATACACATCTATACATTTCTTTGTACATTATCTTTGCCTAATTTGACTATAGGTGAATTTTAGTAGAGGAATTTCTGAGTCAAGGAATTAAGTGGTTTCAAATATTAGGATTACTGATAACTAAAATAATGATTGTTCTAGAGGGATCTCTTTCCTATATGGAGAGGAGTATTTGAGCTCCTCTTTCTCCCATTTTGACGAGGTATGTGGTTTATCCCCATTTTGACCAGGGTCATGTTCTGGACCGACTGGGGGGACCTGAAGCCTGGGATTTATCGGAGCAACATGGATGGCTCTGCTGCTCATCGTCTTGTTTCAGAGGACGTCAAGTGGCCCAACGGCATCTCTGTGGATGACCAGTGGATCTACTGGACAGATGCCTACCTGGACTGCATTGAACGGATCACTTTTAGTGGCCAGCAACGCTCGGTCATTCTGGACAATCTCCCGCACCCCTATGCCATTGCTGTCTTCAAGGTGAGTCCTTATTTGTCCCACCATCAGGCAGTCTGGCAGAGTAGGTAAAGAGCATACTAAGGTCCAAAGCTGGGGACTTTTGGGGTCTCACAGAGATGTTGTCTGACTCTTAGGAAATCTGCTCTTTTCTAAATTTGAGATAATTCACTTCAGCCTATACCAGATACAGGTGCTGGAGTCCTGGCCACTACCACTACTCACAATTCAAAAGGTTAAGAGTTAAGGTTATTTCTTAAGACTGTTCTGAACTTGCCTCCAGTGCCAAGAGCCTCAGTTTGGTTCTGTTTCTTTGTATCTTGTGAGGTTTGCTCACTTTATTTGCTCACTTTATTCCCTACTGAGAGAGATAAGCTACATACCACATGTTGTATGTTTTCATTCAGAGAACAGAACAGTTCTCTCGATCCTTGGGAAGCAGGTTTTGAACTGCTTCAAACCTTGGTCAAACTTGAGTGCTTCTCTGATAGTTTCCTTTGTGTAGCTCCTTCATGTGGATTTGGTAATGTTTGGATAAAACCACTGATGCTTACATTCAAGTGGAATTTTGATCATATTAGTCATTCAGACAATAACTGATAGTTGTCTCTTGGGTAGGGGAGCTCCTGTCCATTTAGAGGCTTCAGAATAAAGACCAAAGAGCTAGTGTGGTGGCACTTGCGTATAATCCCAGTGGCTCTGGAGGCTGAGGCAGGAGGATTGCCAGTTCAAACCCAGCCTCAGCAAAAAGCAAGGTGCTAAGCAACTCAGTGAGACCCTGTCTCTAAATAAAATACAAAATACGGCTGGGGATGTGGCTCAGTGGTCGAGTGCCCCTGAGTTCAATTCCCACTATTTAAAAAAAAAAAAGCTGGACTAACAGACAAAGGTTTTTATTCTAGAATGAAATCTACTGGGATGACTGGTCACAGCTCAGCATATTCCGAGCTTCCAAATACAGCGGGTCCCAAATGGAGATCCTGGCAAGCCAGCTCACAGGGCTAATGGACATGAAGATCTTCTACAAGGGGAAGAACACTGGTAAGGCAGGGTCTCTTCTTAAGTCTCCCCAGAGCTGATCTCGGGAAAGGGGCTGCATGTGGGCAATCTCACTCAGAGCAGGATCTGGCAGCCTGCGTCTTTGCTGTCACGACAACATGTGCATTATTTAATTTCTTCCTAATGACATCTTAATTTCTTTTCTAATGATACACAAACAGCTGGAAGACAGCATGTTTTTGCCTGCCTAGAGTGTTGGTGCGTGGTGGGTAATTACACCCTCCTCCTGCCCTTGGCCCCTCACTGATTGGTGGTGTGGCTTCTGTTGCAGCTGGGAGAGCCCAGCGTGTGCTTAATCCCCATTTGGCACACTTACAGGGAGCAGCGCTGGCTGGGTGCTCAGACAGTTGCGTGCCCATTGAGCATTCCCACCTCTGTTGTGATGCTGTGTTTAGTAAATTTGTGGCTTCTATTTGTGCACCCCACCCTGAACTTTTAAACCCCATGAAGGAAAAGATTGTGTCTGTTTTCTTTTTCTCCTATGGCAGCAGTGACTAGCACTTAGTAGGTGCTCAATTCATATTTGTTGAAAGAAGGGATGAACAGGACAGGGGAGAGCTGCCATGGGTATAGATAGTTGCTGTCTTCATGGCCTGTTGTTTGAAGTTTTAAGAGCTGCTATATAAAGCTTTGACATGCGGCTACTGGAGGCCGAGACTCCTAGTAGAAAGGCTCTTCCTTCCCCTTCTACCCTTTACCTTTGCTTACCCTCAGCCATACTGATGATGCTAGGGGAGAAGAATCGGAGCATTCCTGAAAAGAATAGTCCCTT
This sequence comes from Marmota marmota marmota, assembly GCF_001458135.2. NCBI lineage: Eukaryota > Metazoa > Chordata > Mammalia > Rodentia > Sciuridae > Marmota > Marmota marmota. The sequence continues at coordinate 2,872,346 of NW_026000242.1, read as the reverse complement.
TAAGCATTCCCTCTTATCTCCATTGGATTAAGTAACATCTTGACTTTCCTTTGTTGACAAACTTCTAGGTTTTCTGTTTTGAACTAGAATGTTGGTAGTGTTTTGTGGCTCTTGGCTTATCCTGTGCTAATGGAAAAATTGACAAGAAAAATAATACAGTTATAGATATCATTGTTATTCTTCTGGGACCAAGGAAGCTGGCATGGGAACACCCTTTGGAAACTATAAAGTGTCCTCCTGATGTAAGTCTGTCTCAGAGTTGCCTGCTTAGAGTATTGGTGCTTGGTGGGTAATTATGCAGTATCTTCACAGCTGACCTGTGGGGTGGGGAGGGCTGGTATTATGATCCGTGGTCTGTAGGTGAAGGAGTGAAATCTTAGCTATTAATTAGCTTTCTCAAAGCATTCTCACTAGTGTAGGAGCTACGAAATGGAGAAGTCACATTGTTTCTTAAGAGGAGACACCTGTTTTAAAGTAGGAGGAGATGAAGGAATCTTGCTTCTCAGCTGCCATGACTGAAATCTCTAGGCCCCTGTCTGAGGGAGAATGAGAGCCTCACAGGCTCAGAGAGTGGGTTGTTCTCATTTCTCTAAGTTGTCACCTAGTCCAGAAGAGTGGGGCTCCATTTCAACCAGTTCTTGTAAGCATGTTTGATGCGACGCAGCAGCTTCTGCAGCACCATGTTCAGGTGAAGCTGGTGGTCCCTGGGGTGCTTTCCCTACTGATCTCTTAGCAGGAAGGGACCTGATTGGCTAGGTTTGGAGTTTGTCCCTGCCATTCCTCTCTTGACTGCCACTTCATCCCAGCAACGCAAACCCAGCTGACATGTGTCACCCAGCCCCCTGGAGTGGCAGGAGAGGGAGTATATGCTCTGAGCAGGTGCAGATGTGCCTGGTGCCGGACAGACAGGTCTGTGATTCTCAGCTCAGGTGTGATTGACCCCCAAGAGTCACTTTCATTTACACTCCCCACAGTAATTCTGGGGTTGGGATAGCATCATGGAGGAAGGGCTGGTTAAAAAGGGAGATGTGTGCTGGTGGGTGGAACACTGTTCCTTGGGCCTAGTGCCACAGACTGCATCTCTACTCCAGTCTCCACTTCTCTTGCAGTTCTCTCTTATCTTCCTTTGGTTGTGAGCAGAATGTTTTCAGGAGACCTCCTACCTACAGACAGGGCCAGAGAAGCAAGTGTCTAACTTCTGAGATGGGCCAGTCTGAGTGAAATTGGAGCTTCTGCAGTCGCACCTGGCTCAGTGCTGCCAGTGTGCACAGCATGCCTCTCAGCTTTGTGCTTGTTTGCTCTAACCTGCCTCCTTGTTCGAACACCCAGAGGGTTCCACATGTTCATGATGCATACTGGCCAATCAGGTGCCAGTCCCTCTGTATTCTTTTTGTTATTTGCTCCTAATATACACAGAATTTTCTATTAGCCAAATATAAAATAATAGTAAATACTTTTATTTAGGTATTTATTAAGGGTATATCATATATACCTGCTAGTATTAAATAAACCTGACATAAAAGTCAGGTTTAGTAACTTGTCCAGGTCACACACATAGTAAGTGGTAAGAGTTGAGTTGTGACCGAGTTGACTTTAAAACTTGAACTTCAGTAAAACCATCAGGCTTTGCCCCCTCTGCCATCTGTTGCTGGAATAGCAGTGCTCTGGTAAGGTGACAGTAAGTTAGAATACTACATTTTGCTTGATTCTGGTTTGTGATAAAATATCTGTTTACATAGAACACTTATTAATTTGAGGTATTTGATTATAAGTAAATAATACATTACTTGTCTTGATTCATGGCTGGTTTTTAAGTAATGTCAGTGGAATTTATTCTTTATAAAGTATTTTTTCCCTTTAAAGAGGTTACTTACAAAGTAAGTACAAAGTAAGTACAAAGATTTTTGATGTATTCAATTGATGCTACAATGTCTTAAAAGTATTTTGGAGATCTTGAAATTCTTCTGATCCTGCAAGCTTTTAAACATCTGTAAATGAGGGTGAATATTCATTATTTGGTGTAGATTTGTTTTGGTAACTGCCAAGATTTTCAATACTTAAGTGAGATAATAGCATTTTTGGCTCCAAAACTGATTCTGGAGGAATTTTCCGCAGAGGAAATTTGAAAATGTTCTGAATATGCCCATGAAGAGCTAAGTGTGGTATCCTAAGGGGACATCTTTGAAGATGGTCACCGTCCTTTCTTCCCATCAGGACAGGGGTTTTCATAATGTATACCTTGCTTACATGGGGCAGTTGGCATCCTGTAGAAGGGTCTCTGGCCGCAGTGGGACTCTGCTGAATTCTTCCATTTTTTTCCGTGTTCTCTGTAATGTTGTACTCCCATTTTCTGTTCTGTGGTTCTTAACAGCTGGAGTGCTCCTTCCCTGCTGATCTCTTGCAGGCAGGGACCTGATGAGCTTGGTTTGGAGTTTGCCCCCTGGATACTGCCTCTCAGCCTGAGGTGACGTACATCTTGGCCTCGATTAGCCTCCTGAAATAGGACACCCCATTTTGGGTTCTGTGCGTTTAGCTCTTCCTTGTTTGGGTAGGAACATTTGCTCTGCATGTGAAAATGTTAGTCACATTATTTTAGACACAGTCTACATGAAAATATCATCCTGTAATTGAGTATGTTTAAATAACATATTTTGTTATTGTTCATTTTCTTGGAACATTGAGTGGTATGTTGTCCTCAGAATACAAAGAACATGTCCTACATCCTTTTCCAGTTGTTTTTCATTAGTGGTGGCTCAATTCAATTTTGTATCCCCCTTTTCTAGCCAGTAGTTTGTGTATTTGAGCTAAAGAGCAATATGTGCTCACCAACTATCAGAGTGAGCTGATGTCTGGTCACCTGGATGTTCTACTGTGGTTACTGTGCTGCTGTGGTTGATGGTTGGTTGAGTTATTTGCTGAAGCTTTTTTGAAAGTTTCATCACATGAATTTCTCTACCTGGGTGTGCTTACTTTATCTATTTGGCAATGTCTTTTACTCTCTCTTTCTTAGGATCAAAATGACATTGCTGCTAAATCTGTGATTTTTATTTCTATTTGTAATATCACTTAAAACTGATGAGGTGCCAACACATCCAAAGCTATCGAGTATATTGTCACCCATATCAATACTCATTGACATTAACCAGCACTCTTTGGGCAGGGCTTAGTTGTAGTCTTGGATGGAAGCAGATTACTTGGCTCCCTGTCTGATGGTGGAGGTGGGGTTGGAGTGTCTGACTAGACCTCACAACTGAACAGTCAGCAGTTGAATTTTTTCAAAGTTTTTATGTTGATTTTCTTGTTTTCATGATTAATATGCAAAGCCAAAAGAAAATAACATACATTTCAAAAGTCTTTGGCTTTTGTGTTATCCCATAGTTGTATCATGTTTCCAGTTGTTACAAAATAGGTTATACATTCTCCCTCTTTACCCTCTGGAAAGGTGTTAGGGATAGAAAACACCTTTGCCAGTTTTGTTCATTCACATAGGCTCTCTTAAGTGCAGTGATGGATTTTTTGAACTGTTACTTTATTTGCTAAGTTGAACCAGAGAAAATATTGAACATATTAGCATAGATCAACTTTAGTCCTTTTATGGATTCCTTTTTTGCTTGATGGTAGCTTAATGAGTACTTTGGTTGGTTCCTCATTTAGTTCTTTAGCTATGCTTTGACACAAAGCAGTTGAGAAGGGTGATCTGGAATTTTGTCCAGGCCTCAGCTTTACCCACATGCATGTTCTGAATGAAGGGCCTTTGGGTCCAAAGGAACCCACTTAAGATAACTCAAATGGAAAATGTTATTGGCAGAATCAAGGGAGGCAAGAAGGAACCCAAAGATGGGAGATCTAGGTAAGCCTTAAAGGTACTGCAGCTAGGAATAGCAAAGTCATTCTCTTTTTCTGAGGCCCTGGTGGTGTCCCCTTTTCTCCCCATAAGTCTCCTATCTGCAAACCCAGAGTACTTCTCCATGGCTGTGACTTGAGAAAGTTTTGACACTTACTCTGGTATCCCTTCTCCCAGTTCTAGCTCCCTGGTGGCTTAGCTTTCAGAAACCCAATTCCATTTTCCCAGGAGGAACATCTGCTCCATGGTTTGGGCAGTCCAATGGAGCTGAGGTGGAGAGGCAAGTCTGGAGAAACTGGCTGTGTGGTTCAGGTCCTTGCCCAGGTTCTGGCAGAGCTTGTCATTACAGGAGGTGCCTCCACATGTGCTGCGGAGCCTCTGTGAGCTTCTCTGGTCCTGTCTATAGGGTGAGGAGGCAGCAAGTCTCTTCCTGTTCAGCGGCTCCCTTCTGCTACGTATTATTAACCCAGTATGCTGCTGTGTCTTCTCTCCAGGAAGCAATGCCTGCATGTCCAGGCCCTGCAGCCTGCTGTGCCTGCCCAAGGCTAACAACAGCAGAAGCTGCAGGTGTCCAGAGGGAGTGTCCAGCAGTGTCCTCCCTTCTGGGGACCTGATGTGTGACTGCCCTCGGGGCTATCAGCTAAGGAACAACACCTGTGTCAAAGAAGGTGAGTCCCTTCTGCCCTCAGTCTCCTTCACTTCTCATCTCCCGGCCAAGGCTCCATATTCCCTATCCATTTGGGGACACTGGAAGAGTCCTAGGCAAAAACAAAATCCACTGGATTCTTAGAGGCATCCTGGTTTGGATGCTAAGGCCTGTGGCAGGTCAGTGCTCATTCAGAACAAACCCAAGCTATTCATGTAAAAATAATGGCTCTGCATTTTGGTTTCATGCCTAATGACACTGGCTTTCTGCAAGGGCTGACCTTCTTTTCTACTAAGTCTTCCTGTCCTTACCCACCCCTCATATCTAGATTCTCTAACTTCTCCTGCTGTAGATTTACTTTTTTTTTTTTTTTTATTCAGATTAGACCAAGGGCCTTGTGTGTGTTAGATAAGCACTTATTATACTGAGTTAAATACCTAAACCTTTTTATTTTTTATTTGGAGATAGGATTTTACTAAGTCCCTCAACTGGCTTCGAACTTGTGATCTTCCTGCCTCAGCCTCCTGAATAGCTAGAAGTAGCTGAGATTACAGATAGGTGCCACCATACCTGGATTCCCACTTTTTATAAGTTGGGCCAACCTGCCTTGGAAACTTTAGAACTGACCACTAGCTTGATCCCTTTAGAACTGACCTCTCTAGCCTAGCAGTCACTTGTCCACCACCCCAGCCCGAAAAGGTCTGAACTGTCCAACCAATCTGCAAAGATCTGGAAGTTTTGACTTCCAAGCTGTGACTAAATGGCTGTGACAATCCCAACCTGCATTGAATATGGACACATGCATTAAAATATTTTCCTTTTAAGAACCTGTTTAAATTTTTCCCAGTTTTCTTCCTTATCACTTCTCCAGTCCCCAACCTCATATTTCTGTCAGTGAGAACCCCTAGAAAGGGGCCTTGCCATGACATGCTTGGACTGATGGCCAGAATTCCTGCATTTCCTCATGCCCCAGGTTATATTTGCTTTGTAACTCTAACCTCACTTCTCACAGCAGCCTTTGAGACCAGGGCAGTGAAGTACACAATGGAGACCTTATAGTCTTCCTTCCTTAAGAAATAATAAGTGGAAGAAGATGAACCCCCCTGCCTTAGAATAGGAGACTTTCAGGCTCTGGGGATGTCATCTTAAAGCTATTTGGAAAGAAATAAAGTCAACAACTAAATTGTAAGAGAAGGGCAGAAAGGCTTCTCCATGTTCCTGATTAGAATACTTGTAATTATCCAAACAAAGAGGACAATGGGTCCTTGACCTAGTTGACTAAACAGTATATATATATATATTTTTTTTTTCCCTGTGTAAGTACTTGCTTTAAAGAAGTCATGAAGCAGAAAATACTTTTTAAATAAAATTTTAGTAGCCCACTCAATTATTAAAGTCTCTCTATATAGATATATAATTATATAAAACTGTGTGGTCATCCATTAGTACACCAGGGAATCTGTTCCTGGATTTCAGTGGATGCCAATTTCATGGATTCTCGAGTCCCTTCTGTAAATTGGTGCAGTATTTGCACAGAACTTACACATATCCTCCTGTATACTTTAAATCATTGCCAGATTACTTACAGTATCTAATACAATACAAATGCTATTCAAGTATGTGTAATATTGTATTATTTGGGGAGTAATGATAAGAAAAGAAGTTTGTACATGTTCAATACAGACAGTCTTTTTCCCTGAAAATATTTTCAAACCATGGTTTGTTGAATTTGAGGATATTAACTTCATGGATACAGAGAAGTGACTGTATAGATAATATGTCTATCAATGTGTTTTAATGCTTCATAGACACAGTCCAGGGTCACTTGTATAATGAGTAGTATGAAATGCTGATGTACTGTATTTGCTACCTAGTAGGCCCAACTGATGTCATCATTAACCTTTTTTATCATTGTAGCTACCTGTAAATATTCATTTGAACCTGCCTTTTTTTCAATTTTAATTTAAAGAGGAAAGAAGGAGGCTATTTGGGGATGCTTCTTCCCTTGTATGCATATGAACTTGGCAATTCTTCTCTCTTTTGCCATCTAAGGCATAATGTAATTTGAGGAAAAGAAATGGAAACTCAATATAGAAAGTCCTGTGGTCCCGTAGTAAGAATGACATATAGAAAGTCCCGTGGTCCCGCAGTAAGAATAACATATGAAAAGTCCTGTGGTCCCACAGTAAGAATGACATATAGAAAGTCCTGTGGTCCAGCAGTAAGAATACTATTGGTTTCATTTCCTCCCCCACCCATCTCTGATCTTTAGAGAACACATGTCTTCGCAACCAGTATCGCTGCAGCAACGGGAACTGTATCAACAGCATCTGGTGGTGTGACTTTGACAATGACTGTGGAGACATGAGCGATGAGAGAAACTGCCGTGAGTCTTCTGGCATGGTGGAGTTGCCAGGATGTTTAAGCATTGCCTTTACTCAGAAGGCTGGTCAGCTCCTGTGGGCAGGGCCCTGGAGTCTAGTTGAGAGGGCTGACCACCTGCTATTTCTCATGCCCATGTATGCTGACAGGGCTTGGATAACAAAAAGCACATTTCCATATGTATATGTATGTTAGGTATATAGCATTATCAGGCATGCATACATGTTTATATATACATATATATATCACATAAGTTGGCTACTCATTACAAAAGACTTTTAAATAAGCATCCCATGGCTGAATTACACTGATTTGGCAGACTGGGTTTTAATCTTGGCTTTTACACTGTAATAAAGCTGGTAGGTTGGGTAGAGGATCAGGTCTTTGATTTGTAAATTCAATATTCTGCCTTTTCAAAGATGGGCAACAGGTGTCACCTTGTATGCTGCTCCAATTAGTTGATGCAGTCTCAAGAGAGCTTGTTGTAATTGATTAGTCATGTACAGTTTGATCTGTAATGTGGGGACATAGGTAGGTGTGCTGTGTAAATATCACCTTGTACTGAATAGTTCCTAGGTCTAAGTCATGTTTACAACTCTGTTTTGGAGGATTTAAAGAAAATCACAAAACTATTTATTATGGATAATAAATTAACCACAAATCTTAACTAGTATTTCTTCACCTAATTTTTAATAGCTTTGACATCACCTGATAAAGTAGCCTCCTTTTTTCCTCTTTAAATTAAAATTGAAGAAGAGGCAAATTGGAAGGAGTTACAAAGATGAAAAAGATTAATGATGACACCAGTTGGGTCTGTTAGGTAGTGTCATCTGTTGGTCATATATTCACTCAACAGGTATCGATTGAGCACCCTCTGTGCTGGGCTTAGGTTTATATGAGTGATCAAGGAGGAATCTGTTTACAGTTTGAAGAGCATGTCACAAAAGTTAACAGCCTTGGATAGTAGGGTGATGAGTGCCATGATGGGAAAGCTCCATATGTGGGAAGGGCACCCAAATCCAACTCGAGTAGATGGTAATGAAGAGCTCTAGAGTGTGGAGGAAAGGATTGTGGGCAAGGAAGCAGACGGGGTGTCAGTACTTGTGTGGGTTGTTGAGAACATAGGTGCATTGGGGAAAAGGGAAGTTGAATGGGCAGGCAGAGCCCAGCAGGAACCTTGTGAACTTTATTAGAAGAGCAATTGGAAAACACTGAAGTGATATGAGAAGCTTTTGCCTTTGGAAAGATGGGCAGCAGGCAGAATGAATTAGATAGGAGAAAGACCAGAAGCAGGGAGGCCAGAAACCAAGTCAGAAGGCCTGTTTCAAAGTATTGCCTTTATCAACCCAGAGGCTCATTTACCAGTTTGTACTCTTAAGAACCGATTAATGGATACCGCTAGATGCCATCTGGCCCCTGGCACATGCATTTAGGCAGTCATCCAGGAGCAGGTGCCAGGTTCCCATGTCACTTCACCCAGAAGCACCTTTAGAAACACTCAGCTCGTTAAGCTCCTCAGTGCCCTGCAGCACTATGTCCTGGCCTTTTTGGCTTCTAGGAGGTTGTATATGAAGCTCTTGTATCATCATTTTCCCTTGGCTTCAGGGGATGCCCTTCAAACCTCGGGAAAAGAGTGTCCCGAATGGCAGCTTCAGAAAGTCATAAGCCTCAATCTCTCAGACTTTTGCAAAAGACCACTGATAAAGCCTTCTCTGCCTACCAGAGTCTCAGGCAGGTGTGATATTTTGGGGGGAATAGCTCTTTAAAAAAATGAATACAGATCATTAACAGTATTGAAGCAGATGAAGGAATAGAGTTTATTACCTGTCAGGGTGGGGGAAGAGGTACCTTATAGAGAATTGCCCAGACATGATTAGGTAGAACAGAAGCAAGGAGAGAGAAACCAGATGACCACATGTACCAGCTAGGGACACAAGACAGTATGCCATTCCTACTGTGTTCCTGGGTGGGTATCTACTAGATGAACAAGCTGGATCTCAGTTTGGTTCCATGTTTGGAGAGAAATAATGACCTCCATCTTCACAGAGAAGCTTGCCGTGCTCAGTGACCCTCCTCTCTGACCCAATTCTGTTGCTGGCCTTATAACTTCTTGCCACACAGTTTAAGTTTCTGCTCTGGGTGAAGTGCAGAGCTGGCTCTGCCTTCCTCCAGATTTGGCATGAATATCAGCTGGGATTGACATTCCTGAGGCCTGAGACTTGCTTTCTGTTCTGTTCTCTCCCACTTCCACTTGGTGCAGGTCCTTACCCATTGGATGAGACAGAGAAGAGAAGGAAAATACAGGGATTTAACACCACTCTATTAGCAACCAGGTGGAGGGGCAGAGCTGTGCTCTTATCAAGGAGAGACATGCTTACTGAGATAGCAGGAGGTGCCCTGTGCACAGGCCAGGCTTCAGGAGAGGTCCAGGCGTGATGGGGAACTACAGCATGGGGAGTTAAGTGAGGCATCCCGCCAGCTGCCAGGAAGAGCAGAGGGGGGGTGGTGAGGCGACGCGGGAGGGATGTTGTCAGTCGATTTCCCTCCCTCTTTAAACAGACTCCTCCAGCTGGGTGGATGTCAGGCACGAGGGTTTTGATATGAATCCCCTGCAGTCTTGTCATTTTGCATTCATCCCCTGCCTCCCACCATGAGCTCAATTACCGAGAAGAAATGGAACCTCCAATAAAAGCTGCCGGGATGTCTAGCAGCACTGTTGCCTCTTGGCGTTTCATTTCACAGAACACCCCACCCTCCATCCCAAGATGCCATTTGCCACATGGGTCCCTCAGCTGCTCAGGAGGGGTTTCTGGTGGGTTTTTCCTTGCATCCTAGGGTTTATGTATAAGCCTAGGAAATTTCTTTTTAGGAGAAAATCTAATTCCATGCTCATTCTGGTGCCAGAAGGGTATGAAATATAATGAGGAAAAGATGTGACATGTGTTTAAAGCCCATTATCTTTACATCCTATTTAACAGGCTTTGGTTCCAAGCTTGTTTTCTTGTTTATATTCATAATAATGCTGCCAGGTAGTTACTGTCTCCACTTTACAGAGGAGTGAATGGAGGCACAGGGGTTGGATTAAGGAAGTTATAAATGGAATAATTCAGATCCACATCTCATCTTTCTGACTGTGATTCTGCATTACTTCATTTACTGTTGAGGAAACTGAAGTTCAGGGAGGTTAAAATTAATTGCCCAAGGAAGCTGTCGAGCCAGGATTTGAAGCAGAATCTTGACTGACTACAGACCAGCCTGTGTCTCTACTACAGATGTACATGATCATCTGTGTGATGAAGTGCCTGCTTCACGCATGGAATTGGGCCTCTCTAATGGTAGTTTTGTAGATAAAGGTATTTCTGGCAATTACCTATGAGATACCTTCACAGCTGCAGACCTTTATGTCTGGAGGGACCTTAGGTGGTAATCCCTGCCTCTGGCCCCAGCTAGATAGTAGTTTCTCACTTTGTCAGGACCTGTTCCTCTCTGAAGCTGTTCCTTGAAAGGATGTGCTCTTACCTCCCTTGGTTATAAATTTCAGTTCTTATGTATTTGATTTCTTCTATTAAGTCTAGGTGTAGTTTCTGTTGCTATAGTTAAAGTCTGCTTCCTTTTATTTTTTAAATTGGTTTTCTAGTGGGAAGTTGGTATCTGAGGGGCTGTACTAATGAGTATGTCATCTCTCTTTCCTATTTCAGCTACCACCATCTGTGATCTGGACACCCAGTTCCGCTGCCAGGAGTCTGGGACATGCATCCCTCTCTCCTATAAATGTGACCTTGAGGATGACTGTGGAGACAACAGTGATGAAAGTCACTGTGGTAAGGGAGCATGGCATTCAGAAACCCCTTCTGAAGAGGGAGCTACCGTGTTTGCCCACTGGGCTGTACTAGTGTATGATGGGGGTTGGAAATGGAGGGTTTCTGATGGCGTTTCAGGACTTCTGCTCTTCTAGCTACATGACCACCGCCACCCACATGGTAGGCTTGAGTCACTTCCTTTCTCCATTCAGAGCTTGCTTGCTGTTTTTTCATGAGAATTCAGTTCCTCTGGTGGAGTTCATGGATTCATGGGAAGAAAAGATGGAGCCTAGACTAGCTCCCATTATTTACTTGCTCTGTAGTTAGACTTTGTTTTCTAATCTGAAAAATGGGGAAATAGGACCTAGCTTACCTCGTAGAGGTGCTATAAGGGTGACACGTGATAGTAAATAGATAAGATTTCTGAATGAATTCAGTGGGTTGTTATCAGCTTTAGACATGTGGCCTGTACCTCTGAGTAGGTGTAGGATGAGTGTCTTTGGATCTCTATCTTTGTGAAGAAATGTGTTAAAACCAGTCTAATTCACTAAACTCTTAGAAATCAGCAGATGATATGAGCATTACCTGAGCATTTGTTTTCTGAATGGAAATTTTGTATACTAATTTCAAGAAATTATTGGAGATTCTCTGGTTCAGTCCTTTTAATTTCCACATTAAGCAACTAAGATCCATAGAAGTCAGGATCCTTGGTCAAAGGTGATACAGTTAATTTGTATCAGAATGGAGAAGTGGGACCCCGTCTTCTGTTTTGTAATTCCTTGTCCTTTCTGTTACACAACACTGCCCTGTCTTTCTCATGAGCCCCAGCTTAGTTAATAGGCTCTGGTCCCAAAGTAGTAGTTGCTGACCATTGAGGGAGACATTATGCAATAAGGCAGATTGCAGGAACCATTGGCATGAAAGGGAAGCGAGAGAGGGGAAGCCAGACGCTGACCCACACATGGTGATGGCGTGCCCTGCTGGGCCTTCTTTCCTGTCCACAGGGTCAGGTCCAGCTGACCTCTGCATGTGCCCACAGACAGGGCTTGCTTTGTTATGTGCAAGTGGTTGGACTCACAGAGACTGAAATAAGGGCCGCAGGGGCTGCTTCTAAATCATTTTAGCACAAGTAAATTTATGGAGTATATCAGGGGTGACTTTTACACAGAAGATACCCCTGGCCTGGCTCTGGGAGGAATTTTTTTGTTTGTTTTCATAATTTTCCTTCATTAAGTGCCATAAAACATATTCTTGGGATTCACATCTGCTTTCCTTCATTCCTACCGTTTCCTCCCCAGCATTTTCAAGAGTGAAGTGTGCAGCTAGTCTAGCTCTAGGAGGGAAGGAGCCCACAGGCCTCGTGTGTCTGGTGTTGTAACTCCCTCCCTGCGCACACGTTGTTCATTCAATAGTTTTAGTCCCCCAGATCTTCCATCCATGCCCTGTTCTTGCTCCTTGGTTTCGAACTCATCCCAGGGTCCCAGTTGGACCCTTCCCTGATGCAGTTCCTCTTCATTCATCTCCAGACTGTCCTCCTAAATATCTCATTTACCACCTTTGTCTTTAACCTCCCTTCAAGGAGAAAAACTGGGACAATTTCCCTTTGCCCCAATTTTGGCTGCTTCTATTTTCTGAAGCTCTAGGAAATTCCACTTGGAAGTACTATGTCTCAGTCGTTTTGGGCTGCTGTAATAAAATACCTTAAAGTGGGTAATTTATAAACAATATACATTTATTTTTCTGAGTTCTAGAGGCTGGGAAATCCAAGATGACAGCTCAAACAGTTTCAGAGCCTGGTGAGAGCTATTCCGAGAGATGGCTCCTTTTCCGTGTCCTCATGTGGTGGAAGGGGCTAACAGCTCTCTTGCTCCTCTTTTGTAATGTAAGATCACTAAAGTCCATTTTTAATTACTTTCTGAAGGCCTTGCCTCTTGATATTATTGCATTGTGATGAGGTTTTTACATGTGAATTTTGGAGGACACATTCAGCCCATAGCTTCTGTTCTTATGATCACCAAGGCTGGTGGAAGATGGTGCAGGACAACCTCCCTTTGTATCCTGGTCAGGATGCACTGGCTTGTTTGCCTAGGACCCACTCTTCTTGAAGCAGTACATGCACTAGTATCCCAGAGCTTTGCCCACAGAAAACCCTGAGCTGTTTACTCCCTTTTGGAAGCTTAAAACTAACCTCACTTTCTGGGAACTGAGCATCTCCAAGTGGTCAGCACACCCGGGCTCTCATTATTTCTTTTCTCAAACCAAAGCTATGTCTCTAAGGAGTCTTCTCTTTCTTGGAAATTCTGCTTCCTGATATCTCTTACTGCATTCTTACTTTTTCCCCCTCATAACAAGCACAGAAAATGATACTACTTGTGGAGTACATCAGGATAGACAGACAAGGCTATCTTGCCAAGAGGCAACCAACTGTATTAGTCTAGGATGTCAGTTATCTGAGCACATCTATAACCCATCTGCAGCATATTTGGTGGGAATTATTCTAGATGACCTTATATTGCTGGTTAAAGATCTATCTGTCCACACTCTACAGTTAATCAAGTGATAAACATCAAAATTTCTTGTTGTCCATGATATCTATGTAGTGATATGGTCCCTCTTATAAGGCCTAGTCAGATCTCTTATCCCAGAGGCAGAACTCTGAGTAAGTTTTTGCCTTAACATTTCTGTTGTCTCACCTGCAGAAATGCACCAGTGCCGGAGCGACGAGTACAACTGCAGCTCTGGTATGTGTATCCGCTCCTCCTGGGTGTGTGATGGGGACAACGACTGCAGGGACTGGTCTGACGAAGCCAACTGCACAGGTCAGTGCTTCCTGATTAACAGCACTCATCTATTAGGTGTACTAATTAATATCTGCTGCATGTACTAGTACTAGTTAACATCATATACTAGTTAACGTCATAGCCTTAAATGACCATGGTATCTAGACTGAGAATCAGCTTGGACCGTAGAAGTCAGCTGGTTCAGGGCTTCCCAGAGAGCTGGTTTGTGATGAGATAAGGATCTTGTGCCAGAATACAAATGAATATTCTACTTCTTTCACCCAGAAAGTCTTAAAAGAAAAAGGTCAGTGGAGCTAAACAGTGTTCTGAGTGATATAGTTGATTTATATTTGGGTCAGTCTTTTCAACTTTTAGGGCTCGTAAAGAGCAGTTCACACACTGGCCCCTGGTGGGAACCATATTTTGAGTAGGACCCAACTAGTTCATATTTTTCAAATGGAACATTGGAGGGTTCCCCTAATTAAAATTTAATTACAATTAAAATTTAAGGTGTGCTTGTACTTGTTTGAGATAAGATTTCATTAAAAGTAAAGTTAGAAATACCAGGAATGTGAGGGTAATGCTAGGTGGTGTTAGTTAGGGGTAGTATTCGAATTCTTCTGTTGTTTTCATCATATTACTTTGTTTAATGATTTAAGGGGACCATACACATTTTCTGCGAGGTGCGGGCAGCAGATAAAACATGGAGTTGGGAAGGTTGTAGAGGAATAAAAACAAATCTCTTTTAATACTTATCACTTTATAGCCCGTGACTTTATACAATTAATTTGCCAAAATGTAAAATAAAAAGTTTAAATTCCTCAATCCATGACCCAATGTAAATTGGTTTGCTCTGCAGCCTCCTCTAGAAGTTGCCATTCAGTTCTATTGTAAACCCCTCCAAAATGGTGGCCATGTACAGCACACAGGATGTTCTGTGGTGGTACCAAGTTCCCTCCCCATTTCTCCTTTCTGGTGTGGCCTCAGTGCTAGGCTTCTGTTAGAAAGACTGCAGGAAGTGCTTCTGTGTACACAAGTGTGGCCTGCAAAAGGAAGAAAACCAAGGTCAGTGAAGGAGCTGCCATCCGCCCAGTAAACACTCAACGCTGCCTGGAAGCTTTGGGTTTGGATGGATAATTAGTTAATGAGTTACAGGGGCGCGCTTGGGCATTTCAGTTTGTAAACTGCAGTATGATTGAATATCTTGTTAGCACAACGGCATTAGTCAAACGTGTATTTCAGCAGCAGGTGCCGGTCTTCCAGAATGAGTTCACAACTTCATTTCTGTGGGCAGGCTTGTCTAAACTCCCGGTTTTATCTCTGGTTTTCTTCTGGCAGTGCTCACTGGGGATAATTTAGTGCTCTTGCCATTCAGCTGCAGCCTTATTCCAATGACTGTTCTTCCAAACCTTTTAAGGATGATTCTTTTTCTCATCATCTTAAAATAGTTGGAGGTTGGATGTGAGCTCATTATGATGTGTAGCACGACACTTCATTTCCCGCTCTATTAAATTAAGCTGCATATGACACCAGAGAAAATGGGTCAGGGCTGCTGACCTGTTGGCCTCAGCCCCCATGCATTGTCTGTGCTGTGCGTGCTCCTCCTCCTCCTCTCAGCCTTTGTTCTCCATGGGCTTTTCAAGCTTTCTTTATTCCCTTTAACCTGCCCTCCCTGTTATTGAAGGTATACATTCAGTTTCTTTTCTCTTAGCTGTTACCTTTAGACACATTATGTGCATTCTCAATATTTCCTATACATACAAGCACTTTAAATCTTTGACCACCAAACTGATTAGTAAAAGACTTAGTATCTTAAAATGCCATTTAGTTTTTTGATTTTACATTTCAGAAATTCAAAAATTAGTATTTGTTATTATTTTTAGTAACCATCCTTCTTTATAGGCACATGTCTATTTACCACCTATCTTTGCTTCTTCTATCCAGTACCTCCTTCCCTGGTTTTTGGAGCAGAGGTCTGAGGGTGGTTAACTCTTTCAAGGTTCTGTTAGTATCAACATGTCTTTAATGTTTAGCGTGGAATCTAAATTGGTCTGGATTCTAGGTGTATAGTGATTTTTTTTTTTTTTTTTTGTAAGTTTATTATTAGAATTACTCCGGTTTCTTTCTGGCCTCTTTTACTGTTTGCAGTTCTGTCAGATTTTCTGTTCAAATAACAACAGTGTTTTCTTTGCAGTTGCCTTTAGTTTTTGTTGTTACACAGTCTCGCTTGTTTCATTTGTTGTTTGAGACTCATTTTCTTTTTAAGATCTTAGGGTTTATGTTTCTTGTAATTCTGGGATTTTACAGCTGTGGAATTCAGCCTCTTCTGCTTTCTACTGTTTCTGATATTGTTGTTAGCACTTGCTGCAGCCATTTGTTGCACGGCTCCATGCTATCGTTTTTTTTTAGAATTTTTTTTTTTTAATATTTATTTTTCAATTCTCGGCGGACACAACATCTTTGTTGGTATGTGGTGCTGAGGATCGAACCCGGGCCGCACGCATGCCGGGCGAGCGCGCTACCGCTTGAGCCACATCCCCAGCCCCTGGCTCCATGCTATTGTTCATGCCTCCTGTTTTTATATCTGCTGTCTTTCAGACTCTGTGCTATACTCTGATTTCTTTAGACTTACCTTCCAGTTCAATAGTTCTTCTTTCAACCAAATCTAATCTGCTGTTTCACACATCTGTGACTATATTTTTGTATCTAGAATATCTGTCTCTTTTTCAACTGTGCCTTTCAAATTTTAATGCTCTTTATGCGTAGTGGTTTTTCTTTTGTATCCTTAATCATTCAAATTGTGTTTATAGTCACTTTCCTTTTCCCTCACACACTTCCTAATAGTCCGTGCTTTGTAAGAAATGAAGCAGTACTTTTCCTTGTTCTAGTACATAATTCATCTTTGTTCCCCATTTATGTTCAGTTAATGCCTTCATCAGATGTTTCAGCAGGTCTTGATGAGTCAGGGAAGCTCTAAGAACATAGGTTGTAGGGTAATTATCTTTATTAGAAACTGAAATTCCATGTCACCCTGTTGACCCTTCCAGTCTTGTTTTTCTCTCAAAATTTTTAGTCTGGATTTAGAGTCAGTTTCTTCCATCTTTGTACTAAAATATTTTTATTTATAAATCCTGCATTGTTTATCAGGCACTCAATGTCAAAGACTAGTAAATTACTTAGAAGATAGAAA
The DNA here is from genome assembly GCF_001458135.2 of Marmota marmota marmota. Classification (NCBI taxonomy): domain Eukaryota; kingdom Metazoa; phylum Chordata; class Mammalia; order Rodentia; family Sciuridae; genus Marmota; species Marmota marmota. The sequence continues at coordinate 2,855,704 of NW_026000242.1, read as the reverse complement.
AATCCAGAAAAAGCATTTTGTTATACATTCCAGTCATGCCTGGCCACTTGAGTGAAATTGGGCAAACTGATTAATCTTTCTGATCTCAGCTTCTGGACTAGAATCTGGAGATCTCTGACGTGCCTCCCAGAGTTGTCATTTAGAAATCCCGCTAGCACTTTGAAATAGTTTTCAATTAAGAATGAACTACAAAGGCTGAATAATAACAAGTAGATTAGCATGGTAATCATTTTATGCAACTTTACATTTCATGAAAGTGAGCAAGGCGGTAAGGAATGTTTCAAAGACTATCTGATTTCTGACACCAAAAAAAAAAAAAAAAAAAAATCAAAAGCATCTCAGGTGATGGTTATTACTGGTGCATAAACTCATGTAATTTGCATGCTTTATTTATTCCTTTTACAAGATATAAGTGAATTTTTAAAAGATGTGTAATGGATTCTAAGTGCCAAAGGTTATAAATGTTGAAACTTCCCGTAGACTTATTTAAATGCTACCAAATTCAGCCTTGGTCTTTGGAGAGATGAAAAGACAAAGATAATGGTTCACAACTGGTTTTAAAGTGCTTTGAAAAATCAAGTTCTTAGCATTTCTTATCATCACAAAAAATAGCTTCAAATTCAGTAGAAATTGTAGAGGACATTGTGAGGCAGTTTTCTTCACCCTCGAGCAGCTTATTGCCAGTCATCTCAATTGAATAAACAACTGTAGTTTTTTTTCCCCACAACAACCTGATTTTGTTTGTTTTACCTCTTTGTGCTGTGAAGATGTCCTGTTCACGGTTAAGGTAACAGGGAGTCTCTCTAGGTTATCCCCACCCCTCACCCCCATCTTTAGCTTTCCTTTCCACCATTTCAGTTACCTGGGATGAACCATAGTCTGAAAATATCAAAAGGAAAATTCCAGAAATAAATACTTGATAAGTTTCAAATGACTTTTATTATGATATATCATTAATGTTCCGTTTCAGTCTTAGCTTTATCTCTTCCTATGTCTATGACCAAATTTCTGGAGATGTATACATTGGAATGTATATCATTCATTGTAGGTATATATACATTGGAAAAACATAGTGTATATGGGGTTCAGTACCATCCAAAGTTTCAGGCATTTATGCAACATCTTAGAAATACCTGTGGATGGGGGCAGGTGGTTACTGTGGATTCTTTTATGCTGGTTGTAAATGAGGCCAATTCTTGTTTTTCTTCAGCAGTGAACAGACACAAGCAGCTTTCTATTTAAGAAGAGGAAGTGGAAATCTAATGGAGAAAGCAGTTATATAGTGTTGATTGGGTCTGAGGCAGATATTATGTACTTGAACTCATCTTTGAGATTTTGAGCTATTTCTAATGATTTGGTGGCCGCAGCCCAAGTGTGCAAATGAAGCTGTTCATTTCTAGCAGTGACTCTGTTTCACTAACTGCTGCTGCTGCTTTTTAAAAGTGCTTGTAGTGCGTGTTATGTATTATTGGCTGGTAAGATGTTAGATGTTGTTCTTGCCTTCCTCGGTTAGACAGTTTTAGGTTCTGAGGCCTGTGTTCTTTGAGACTTGGGAATGATTTTTTTTTTTTTTTTTTAATGTTCTTTGGGCCTGAAGTTTTCCACATTTAAAGTTGGGTAGTGTTTTGTGTTTTGATTTTGGTTTTGATATATAAAGTCATGGCTTGTCAGAGCCGCTTGTAAGAGCCCCTTAGATAACAATGTCAAATGGGAAATTGAGGCCTCCAGACTGACTGGACCAGGTCTAGAACTTTCTCTCTAGAGCACACACTGCCTTTCCTTGTTTGACAGCATCTAAAGGAGTCAGATTTATGGAAAGGATCAAGTAGCAAGATCTAGGAAGAAAAGTAGAGGCTTTACCCTGGACATCCTGATGCAATTACTTTATTACCAGAAGGTTTCTCAGTTTCTCCAAGCCTGTTTCTCCTGTGTGAAAGAGGAATAATGCTTACCTCATAGGTCATTGTACAGAGGAGGGATTTTTTTGACAGGGGCATCTGGGCCTGTAGTGGCTGGTGTAACATTTTGTCAGCACAGACTCAAATCACTGCCTCCCTCTTGGGGTCTGCCCAACTGCTGCATTCCCCGCCCTCGGAGTAATTCATGCTCCAGCCTTTCAAACCTTACTGCCTAGTGCAAAGCTTCCTTTGAGCTGACTTGTGACAGTTGATGGGGGTGGAGAGGAGGGAGGTGTGACTATGTCCCTTTTTTCTGTTGGCAGCCATCTATCACACCTGTGAGGCCTCCAACTTCCAGTGTCACAACGGGCACTGCATCCCCCAGCGGTGGGCGTGTGACGGTGACGCAGATTGCCAAGATGGTTCTGACGAGGATCCGGTGAACTGTGGTAAATGCAAATGCCATGGCTCCCACCTGAGCTTCCCCAGTGTCTGCTGTTCAGGAAGAGGCAGCAGATGGGCCAGGAAATGAAATCACGCCCTGCCGCACCCAGGCTTCCACCATGACACTGAGCAAGCCCACCCACTCTGTCGTGCTACCATATGATGTAGTCTTAATTCTCAGGCAGCAGTTTCCCTCTCACAAACAAAAAGTGTAAATGCTGCCATAACACAAAATCAGTATGTAAAGTGCTTTTATGCACCAAATATTTTTAAGCTTCTCTGTCCTTATCCTTTTGCCAAACATTCAAAATTTTCACAGTGTAGTTGTTGTCTACATGCCATTATATATTCTACTCCTTCCATGTTACAGGATTTTTTTCTTAAAAAAGATGTTTCCATATTTCAGTATTTTCTGTAATTAGCATTTTTATGCAAGGTGCATATTCATTTCATGTTACCATAACCCAGTTATGGGTTACTTAGTCCATTCCTGGTTGGGCATTTGAGTTTTACACAATTATAACAGCTGTTTATGTCCTTGGAAGGGAAGGCTCATTTTTCCTTGGAGATATTTCCTGGAATTGTGGGTTAGAAGTGCTGATGGGTTTTCATGATTCTCTTCCAGTGTTTCCAGGTTATTTCCGAGGGACATCTCCACCAGCCACAGACTGCTTGCTTTCCCTAATCTCCCTTGATTTTAGGTTTTATCTCTTTAGTAGTTCTCACTAATACTGAGTATACTTGTTTCTTGTAATTTTAATTTATACTTTTTTTAGAAACTTTGTTTTTTTTTAGTGGCATTAACCATTTCTCCAAGTTGTCTATTCATTTACTGATTGTTTCTGTATGATGTCCCTTGACAAATTTCCTAGGTATATTGACTTTTTACAGGATTAAAACACCTTGTGTTGTCTTATACCTACCTAATCCTCATGGAACTATTCACCAAGCATTGGGTTTGCAAAGGCCATGCCTGTCTTGGTAGAACTGATAAGTCCAGTGCCTGGTAGGACTCTGCTTAGGAGAGAGGGACCTGGCACTAAGGCTTCTGGGCTAAGTATCATGGTACCTTTGTTCTAGTTTAATTTCCCTTGGAACTCATTGTGAAACTTTGGGCTCTTAACATTTCAAGCAAATGTTCTCCAGAAGGGCTTCATGTTAGAATTCAAATTAGAATTCATGAAAGAAAGAAGGTGGCCAGTGATCTCTAGATTTTTTGAAAATCCAGGATTTTGTATTCAGGATTCATGTTTGTCTCTCTTTTTTCCTATTCATAGAAGCTTTTTTCTTCTGCAAAAAAAATACTCAGTTTTTGAATGGGTTGGCCTTTCATCTTGTTCAAAATGGAAAAAGCATAAGATGGCTTATAGTAAAAGTTGTTCTCCCCATCTGCCTAGTTCCTATCCTATCCCCACAAGAAGCCATGGTTTAATATCTTTTCAGAGATGTGGATATGCAGTCATCACTGTGTGACATTATTTTTGTCGATGATGGAGCACATTTACAATGGTGGTCTCAAAAAATTAAATGGAGTTGAGAATGTTCTGTCATTATAACACTGTCGTGTTCCCGACGTCATAGTGCAGCACAGTACTGCTGGTGGTGATGCTGGTGTAAACTGACCCATTGTGCTGCCAGTCAAGTGCCAGGGTAACACACACAAGTACGTAAGGTACCAGTTCTTGATAGTGATAGCAAATAACTAGTGATTGGTTTGTGTGTTTATCATGCTATACTTTTTTGTCATTATTGGAGAGTAAACCCCTTCTACTTAAAGAAAAGTTAACTGTTCAGTAGTCTCCCACATTACACTGGTAACAGCCTCTACATCTTTGTTTACCTCACCTTTTGATTGCTTCAAGAGATCACATTGACTGAGTGACCTATTCTGTACCATCCAAGTTGTGCAACATACTCTGTGACTTTCACATGGTGAAGAAATTAATGAGTGACACATTTCTTAGAATGCACCCATCATTAGATGACGCATGATTGTAGACATTTAAATATAGTCTGTATTTGTGTCCTATTTTACACAAATAATAATACACTATGCATGTTGTTTTGTAGTTTGATTTTTACATAACTCTGGGACAGAAGTTTTTACAGAGTTCTTCAGTCTCCCTCAGCTGTCTAGTGTTCCATGCACAGCCATTTATTAAACAGTCTTCTGCTGATGGACATGGAGGTGGTTTCCATCTGTTACACTTCTGCTTACATTAAGTACAGGTTCTGACCTTTTCCTTACACTGTTTTTCATTTGTGTAAACAGAACACATTATTTCTACACTGGGAGTTACTGGTCAAAGTATATGTACGTTGGTAATTTTACAGCTATTGCCCAGTTGCCCCCAGGGTGGTACGAATCGGAGTCCTGCGAACAATGTAGGTGAGTGCCTGCTCATTTCTTCTTTACCATTCTACTCTGAATTGGATTTCAGAGAAGAAGTGCAATGGATTCCGCTGCCCCAATGGCACTTGCATCCCATCCAGCAAACATTGTGACGGACTGCACGACTGCTCCGATGGCTCGGACGAGCAGCACTGTGGTGAGTCTGCTTCCTGCCCGGGAGGAACACCAGTCCCTGGTGGTTGTGAGTGACGAGTGTCTGTTGGACCAGATCCTTTTGTTTCTTCAGTACCTGCTGTGTTTAGCTTTGAACCAGTTCACACTGAGTCCTGGACTCAGTGGCTGATCAGAAAGGGAGACATGGTTTGGGTAGAGGAGAATAGAAAGAGGATTGAAGTGTGTGGTTATGGGATTAGTTTATACTGTGGTGAAAGGTACTGTTTTGTTGCTATGTGCATTATAAATTGACCGTTGTTTTCGATTGGGCACTTACTTTTACTTGATTGGTTTTTTTTTAGTGTTGCTGATTATCACTCCAGAAATATTTTTAGGCCAAGTGACCCTTTCTAGCCCATTTTCTTTAGACCAAGAAAGATGGTCTTGGGTCAGTTGTACACCTCTTTGGTGGATATTGTAATCACCCAGGGAGCTCTAAAAGCTGCTGGTACCTGGGCTTCATCCCCAGATATTTCAAATTAGTCTAGGGTATGACTTGGGTGTTGAGATTTTTTTTTTCCTTACAGTATTCCAGGAGATTCTAGTGTGCAGTTCAGGTTGAGAGCTAATGGGTTAATACAAACTGGCCTGTAGGTGAGATTTGGCCCAAAATCTGTTCTTTTAAATGAAGTTATATTTCAATCCAACACTTCCCTTTGCTTACATATGCATACTGCCCTCATTGCTGTAGTGGCAAAATCAAGTAGTTGTAACAGAGGCTGTTTGTTAAGTGTCTGCAGAGCCTAACAGTTTGCTCTCTGGTTGTGTTAGTTTGGGGTTTTCCAGAGAAACAAAATCAATAGGATACACACACACACACACACACACACACTCATCATACACAGCAGCCCTCCTACCCGCTATGTATGTGTGGAGAGAGACTTATAAGGAATTGACTTACACAGTAATGGAGGCTGGCAAGTTCAAAATCTGTAGAGTGAGCCAGCAGGCTGCAGACCCAGGGGTAAACTGAGGTCACAGTTTAAATTTGAAGGCTGTCAAGCTCCAGACCCAGAAGAGAGCAACTGTAATTCAAATCCAAAGGCCTTCTTCTTGCTATGCTCTCATGTGGCCTTTTCTCTGCCTATATCTCTAGATAAGGACACCAGTCATGTCGGATTAGGGCCCCAGCCTATGACTTCATTTAACCTTAAGGACCTTTTTAAAGAACCCCTCTCCAAATATAGTCACACTGGGGCTCAGGCTTCAACATAGGAATTTAAGCTGGAGGGAGGAGCACAATTCACTCCAGAACTCTGGTCTCTTTTGGAGAAAGCTTCTTGACTCCTGTGTTAGAGTCAATATCATATCAGTAATGATTCAGATCATGGGCTTTGGTGCCAGACAGCTCTGGATTTCAGTTTTGGCTTCACCCTCATCAGCTGTGTGCTCTTGGCAAAATACTTAATACTGCTACCCTTGTTTTCTCGTTCTGTAAACAGAGACAGTAAAATCTTTTTTAATGTTGTTTTGAGGGTTTAATGATGCACTTTATGTCAAGTGCTTTAGCTGTGGGCTTGGCACAAGCAAGTGCTGTTACTGTTGTTTCCTGAATGCACATCTGAACCAGCGTGCGATGCCCACGCCCAGTGCTCATGGCCCTTTCTCCTTGCTGGCTCCCTTTTAGAGCCCCTCTGTACGCGCTTCATGGACTTCGTGTGTAAGAACCGCCAGCAGTGCCTGTTCCACTCTATGGTGTGTGATGGGATCATCCAGTGCCGCGATGGATCAGATGAGGATGCCACCTTTGCAGGATGTTGTGAGTGGGGCAGCTGGGGGAGGTCACTCACGGACATGGGGTTTGGCTGCCCGGGGACACGCCTCTCTCTGGGTATCAGGTCTGACTGAGTGTCTGAGGTCACCTTTCCTGATAGTTACCTCGTTGCTTCAGAAGTGCTGCTTTTAGCTTTGGTGTAGGTATGAACAGGAGGCTGGTGAATGCCCACAGTCTTGGCTCAGTTTCACCTTATACCAGAGGCCTTTCTGGCCAGTCTGTATTGAATGCCAATCTCTGTAGTGCCCCCCGCCCGTTCTGTGCTCCAGAGGTCCTCATGGCATGCATCCCCACATTGCTCACTGTATTTTTCTGTCTGCCTCTGCTGCTGCCACGCAAGGGTCAAAGGAGCAGGGACTTTCCTTTGTTCATTGCCATAGCCCTGTTTCTCAGAGTGCCCTGCATTTGTGTTTGTTTGCTTGGGTTGCCATGGCAAAATGCCACACGCTGGATGACTTGGACAACAGAAATGCATTTTCTCTTGGAAAAAGGAGGCTGGGAGTTCACAGTCAAGGTGTTGGCGGGGTTGGTTTTCCCAGAGGCCTTTCTTGACCTCATAGGTGGCCATCTTTTCCCTGTGTCCTTGCATGGTCTTTCTTCTCTACGTTTCTGTGTTCAGATTTCTTCTTCCTCTTCCATGGACAGCAGTCGTATTGGATTAAGGCTCACCCTGATGACCTCATTTTAACTTACCTTTTTAAAGACATTACCTCCAAAAAAATCACCTGTCTAAAAGTATTAGGGGTTAGGATTTCAATCTATGAGTTTTGGGGGGATAAACTCAGCCCATAATAGTACTCAATAAAGGACTGTGGAAAGGATTAATAACTAGAATGTGTGCTCTGTTAAGATCAGGTTTGGCTTTTGCTTTCAAGGAATCCTTCAGCACAATAATGGCTCTTGGCAGAGGATGTTTTTCCTCTCTCCCGTTCTGAGCATCACTCCTACTCTGACTTCTCCAACACGGAAGTAATCTGGACTTTATGGGTGTTTGTTCCTTATGTAGCCCAAGACCCTGAGTTCCACAAGGTCTGTGATGAGTTCGGTTTCCAGTGTCAGAATGGAGTGTGCATCAGTTTGATTTGGAAATGTGATGGGATGGACGACTGTGGGGACTACTCTGATGAAGCCAACTGTGGTGAGCATCAGCCTCCTCGCACCCCAGCCCTGAAGTTATGGTGACACCTGTGGCTAAGGAAGGGATGCTTGCCAGCATTCTCACCTGCACACTTTGCCCTCTCCTTCCTCAGTAGCAACTACCTCCAGCTCTTGAATCCCCATACGAAGAATTGAGTGAAGCGGGAACTTACACCTAGTAGATGTGGGAAATTTTTATTATGTTTCCTTTTGTTTGCTCAGTTGCAAGGACCACATTATATATATAAAGAATGCAGTGGGTAAAGGATTGTGGTAAATATTGTAGAATGCGTCATCCCCACCACCACCCTAAAAATTATAGACCACAGCATCTCAATTGGGCTGTCATCAATAGTTAGACTATTGCTTTGGTAAAATGTCAGAATTACATGTCAGGTGATCATTCTCAGTATAACAATATGTAGTCATCGCTGGGTGCAGTGGTGCACACCTGTAATCCCAGCAGCTCAGGAAGCTGAGGCAGGAGGAACGCTATCCTCAGCAACTTAGGTCCTAAGCAACTTAGACCCTCTCTCAAAAAAATAAAAAAAATAAAAAGGGTTGCAGATGTGGCAGAGTGTTCCTGGGTTCAGTCTCCAGCACCCCCCAAAAAGAAAAAATGTAGGTCATGAGTTTGGAGCTGGGAAGATGGAGTACTGTGAGTTTATGGGTATATTCTGTTGCCCCTTGGGTTCATAAAGTTGCCTTATCTTTTTTGAGAGGGAAATGCCACTGGCACTGGACAGGGGTATCCAGGATAGTGCCTCTAGGTGGAGCTTGTGCTCACTGTGGTACAGGAGAAATGACTGATACCGTTGTTGATCTCTGCAGAAAACCCCACAGAAGCCCCAAACTGCTCCCGCTACTTCCAGTTCCGCTGTGAGAATGGCCACTGCATCCCAAACAGATGGAAATGTGACAGGGAGAACGACTGTGGAGACTGGTCTGATGAGAGGGACTGTGGAGGTGAGAGGCTCTAGGGTGCTGGGTCAACCCCACAGCCGAGACACAGCAGGATAGGTTGACCTGTTTGCACAGATTATAACTTTGTCTCTTTAGTGCCTGGCTTATTCTGTACTTTTCTGGCTTTTTGGGGAGGATCAACCCTGAGGAGTTTTCGATCTTTCCTCCCATTTGCAATCAGGGTGCTTGGTTTTTATTGCCAGGGTTATTCATTCCTGATTTTGCAGGGCACAATGAGATGCCCAGAGCCTTGCCACTGACCAGCAGCATTCACATCTCCTTGGAGCTTGTTAGAACCTCAGTCTCTGCCCTTCCCCCACACCTACTGAATGGGAATCTGAATTTTAACAAGGTCGCCAGTCCTGCCTGGGCTGTGATTCCTCTGAGGAACACTGATGTGGGGTGCATGCTTTCCCTTTCCTTTTTGGCATTGTCTCCAAACCAAGTCTTGAGGTAGTTGTGATGAATTAACTAGAGCAGTTTGGCCTTGGTAGGAATTCTCTATCTGTCCTGTATCTTCCAAGTCAGCTGTTCACCTTTTGTTTGCTTTCAGAAACACCTACAAAAGCAAGGCCATCTGAACATTAGCTCCTATCCACTACAGCAGTATGTAAATCTACTAACCAAAGGGGAAACAAATATCATCTGTTCTGACACTGCATTATGAATGATTTTTAGATGGGCTGCAGTACAGAGCTGTGACTGTCACTAGCCTCTCTTGGCTGGTGCAGCTAAAAGGGGGATTTGGTTTGGAACACATTTTAGTCTGAGGTCAAACTTCTGGTAACACTTTGGGTTTTCTTTTTGGTGTTTTTCTCAGATTCACATATTCTGCCCTCCCCCACTCCTGGGCCCTCCACGTGTCTGCCCAATTACTTCCGCTGCAGCAATGGGGCCTGCGTGATGGACACCTGGGTATGTGACGGGTACCGGGATTGTGCAGATGGCTCCGACGAGGAAGCCTGCCCCTCGCTTGGTGAGTCCTGGTCTCAGCTCTCCGTGGTACCTGTTCCTGTATCGAGGATGTTCTGGAGCACGCTGTAGGCATAGCCTGACTGCCCTGTGCTACTCACCAATAGGGTGCTTCCAGGGCAGGGAGACTTCAGTGCTTTTCCCTGGATCAGACCCATGGGAACTCAGAAATGGAGCATCCCGTCTTCTGTAACTGCCCTCTGAACTTCCTACTGGAAAAGGCCAGCCACCCTTATTTCCCCGCGACCGCTGCAGGCAACCTTTGCTTCCTTCTCTGTGGGAAATTATAGTTGAGATTACAGGGAGGTTTTTGTGTGTATATTACACTCTCAGGGGAGAGGGCCCAATTTTCCTGCTTGGTAGTTGTCTAGCTGGTCCTTCTAAAAGAAGGGTGAGCACTGCCATCTAGTGGCTGCACAGAGGCAGCTGAAGAGCTGTGCAGTAAACCATTGCTGTAGGCAGGGCCCACCTTGAGACCCCATCTAGTGCCAGCCCCCCACCACAGGCAGAGCATGGGTGAGGATGCCGAGTTTCCCTAAGCAGGAGTCTATTTCAGATTCACTTATAAACTGCACTTTGCATCATCCTTGCCGTGGCTGATCTCCTGGTTGCCCCTAGATGACATTGTTCATCCCATTGCTTCCCTGTTTTTGATATGTCGTTAGCGATTCTCAAGGTATGGCACAAGGACTCCTCTATAATGGAATCACCTGCAGTGTATAAAAATGCATAGCATCAGAACTTCTGGGTGGAGCCCAGGAGATACTCACATGATTCTAAAGTTCATTAAAGCTTGAAATTCTTGCTTCAAACAAGTACAGTGTGATTCTCCCTGTCAAACCTCACCCCTGCAGAGCTTCCCAGACTCCTTTAGCTGATGCCCAATCTCACTGAACTTAGCCGTTGTCCTTTGGGTTCTTGACTGTTATCTGCTGTACATCGCTTCCTAATGGCAGGTCTCCTGTTTGGGGATGATACTGTAAATTACTTGGAATTTTCTCCTGTGTCTACCACAACAACAGGCAAATAGCAGCCCATAAGTGCTTCTCAAATTAAAACAAATTGTAAAAAAGGATTAAAAAAGCCATAAAAACCCTTTTGTCTTTAACCATTCCCACCTATGTATTGAATTATCCTTCTCTCACAGTTGATTTTGGTTCTTAAAACTCTGACCAGAACTAGCCAGTTCTGACTCATCAGAAGAGCCAGTTCCTTGCTTTATGTCTCACTCAGCTTTTGTGTTCTTGGTTGTCTGTAGCTCCCTGATGCTCTTCCATGTAGAAGACTCCTAGCTGATTTTTCTTCCTGGCATCAGCCTTCTTTTCATTTTATCTTCTATTAAGATGCATGCAGGTGGATAGTCAGCTCTCCCCCACTTGGGAGCCTTCCCATGACTCCTATCTTCTTCAGGAACAAGGGGCCTGGTTTACTTGGCTTAGCTTTCTAGGACCTTGGTAATTTTAGGGTTTATTTCTGAGGCTGGTCAGCGTTCCCAGAGAAGATTCCTTCGATCTTCTGCCTGCACAATAGGATCAAGATCTCACTGATAGAGGTCTCAGGAAGAGAGTGAGGTCTTCGCATTTTGCTTCTGTAGGTTTAATCCTCAGTTTACCAGTAAGATATTCTTGTTCTCAATTATGCCTGTCTAAAACAGCTCTTGGTTTTCATTCTGTCCAAATAACAACCCACCAGTCTGTTATTGGGGTGATGTATGGATGATAGTCTCATGGGGCTGTTGGGGTAGAAGGATGTAGGGAGTGTAGCTATCCTTTTTTTTTTTCCACCGGAGATGGAACCTAGGGCCTTGTGCATGCTAGGCAAGTGCTGTCCCACTCAGCTACATCCCCAGACCCTGTAATTGCTTCTTAAACAGTTCCTCTTAGTTAGTTTCTTTACTTTGCCTTTCTCCCTCCTCGTTAGACCAGTTTGTGAACTTTTTGAGGGTTGGTGATGTTGACCTAGTTGCTTCCTAGCTCTCTCCTCTGACAGCTTGGGATAGGCTATGGCCTTCTCTGGTCTCTTTAATCACTTATCACTGTCTGCTTTCCAGCTTCCCCAATTTTTTTCCTTTCTTTTTTTTTTTCTTTTTTTTTTTGGAGCTAGGATTGAACCCAGGGATGCTTAATCACTGGACCACATCCCAGCCATTTTTTCATTTTAACACAGGGCCTCGCTAAGTTGCTAAGCATCTTGCTACATTGCCGAGGCTAGCCTTGACCCTGGGATCCTCTTGCCTCAGCCTTCCAAGCCCCTGGGATTATAGGCATGTGCCACCACACCCAGCTTCCAAATTTGTTGCTTTTGTCTTTTTTCCCATTATTTGTACCCTTTTGGGTTTAGGTCTTAAAATTATCTCTCAGCTAGGTCTTTAGTCAGGGTCTGAGAGGGAGCAAATTAAGTGGTGGTGTCCAGAGCGCACACGGGTCTCTCCAGGTCCCCTTTGCAATTCCTAAGGCACTGTGCTCTCCTAACACATTGAATTGGTTTCTGTTACTGGCCAGCTTGCATAATACTGAAAACTGAGTTTTAAAAATATTTTTTTTCTAGCAAATGTCACTGCTGTCTCCACTCCCACTCAGCTTGGGCGATGTGACCGATTTGAGTTTGAGTGCCACCAACCAAAGAAGTGCATCCCCAACTGGAAGCGCTGTGATGGCCACCGGGATTGCCAGGATGGCCAGGATGAGGACAACTGCCGTGAGTAGTTTGAGAGTGCTTTGGCCCCAGGCAGATTTCCAGAGTGTGAAATATCCCTTTGCCCTGCTTCGTTTCTGGGTCAGCACACACCCATGTGTGTGAGTTAGTGCAGTTTTGTGTACCCATGTTGCGACTATGTCATCCCCAAGGGCTTTGCTACATAGACACACATCATATCATCTGGTAGCCACATTCTTTCTAATAAGCTGCCTGAGATATTTTAAACAATAGGAGCAGATCTAACAAAAATATTTTCTAAGTAAGTGAGAAAAATTAATAGTTTTTTTTTCTTTTTTTGCTTGATATGTTTAACTGTTTAAAAACACCAAGGGATCCAGCCTGTATCCTCTATATTTGCATTCATTCTTCTGAAAGTGTTAAGTAAGGCACAGAGTCTGTGTTGTTGGGGGGATTACCTCCAGCACCTTATTAAGAGGTTCAGTCATCGCCCCTAGGGTAATTCTAGTTGGAGGCAGAGAATGCTGGCCACACATGGAATGATGACCAGGCAGCCTGAGCCTGCTCTGAGATGACATGGACACTGTATCAGTGTGTTGAGTTCAGAATGGGCTGTGGTGCCTGTTCCTTGCGGAGAGGTTCCTTGGAGTAGGTGATGGAGGGAGAGACACTGGCTTTTGCACAGGCTGAGGTTCAAAGTGTCACCTTGGCAGGGATGGCCTACAGGAAGCAGGGGGTGAAGTCAGAAGTCAGACACAGAGATGAGCTCATGTGTTTCAGCCTCATCCCACCGGTTTAATACCTTTTGGTCTCTGGTTGCACTGAGGCCACCTTTGGCCTGATGGGTACAACTGTAATGGCCCTGGAGGGGTGTGACTGAAGAGTGCTCATTCCCTGCCATCAATGTGCCTCTGATGATGGGCTACCCTAGCTCAGGCCTCCTGCTTTGCAGGCTCTCCTCCATCTATCCACCCATGACTGCAGACAGCCAGTGTCCCAGCCAGTCACGTAGTTTTACTTCCAGAAAGAACATTTCTTCATGCTCATCTGACTTCTGCCCTGGTGAACCTAGAAGAGAATGGCAAAGTCCCTCCTATCTATCTACAGAGAGGCTTCCAGCCCTGACCCCAGCAGCGAGCTCTCCATTCTTTTTTTTTTTTTTTTAATTTGGTGGCAGGGTAGAAGTTACTGAGGGTTGAACTGAGGGGCACTCGACCACTGAGCCACATCCCCAGCCCTATTTTATATTTTATTTAGAGACAGGGTCTCACTGAGTTGCTTAGTGCCTCGCTTTTGCGGAGGCTGGCTTTGAACTTGTGATCTTCCTTCCTCAGCCTCCTGAGCCTTTGGGATTACAGGTGTGCACCACTGAGCCCAGCCTCTACATTTTTTTTTGATCCCTGTTCTAATCCCACTTTTTCCTCTTAAAATGAAGATTCCTTAATGAAAAACTAAGCCCCCAAATGGAGCCCTATCAAATCTTACCATTTCAAGATAGAATAGGGTCTAGGGCAGAGGAGGTTAGTTATCCCTTAGTTTCTCTTAATTCAGTAGTGAAGAAATTTATGTAACTTAGAGGGATCACATGGAGAGTACTTATAAAAAAATGAACATTTAGTGATCCCACCTCGGTCTGCTGAATCAAGAGCAGTGGGAAGGGGTGCTTGAGAACTCATCCTTTTAAAAGAGCCCTTTCTCATGCTTAGCATTACAAAAGTTTGCCAAATGCCTGCCCTTTGTAGATATTTTTCCCAGTGAGGCTTAGGAAGAAAGGGAAGTGGGAATTGGCCATCCCTCCTGTCTCTGTAGCACATTTCCCCACAGGGTGTCTTACTAGGCTTTCCCTGCAGAGTCTGGTTAGGAGGAAGGACTGTATGTCCTCAGAATCTTCAGTCTGGCGGGATGAAAATTGGTTGATCAAGCATGATGTGGCCGGCACTGATCAGCTATGGGATACAGTCTGGTGGGAGGACCACAAATCAGCAGCTGTGTTTCAGTGCAAGGTGGGCAGTAGCAAAAGCATCTCCAAGGAACCAGCGTAGTTCAGAGTGGACCTGGTCGTCCTCCAGAGAGGTGGCAGCTGGTCAGGAAAGGGATGATAATGTCTAAGGAGCAGGTTTTGTTTTAAACCTTTTTTTTTTTTTTTTTCAGTTGTAAGTGGACACAATACCTTTATTTTGTTTGTTTATTTTTATGTGGTGCTGAGGATTGAACCCAGAGCCTCACACATGCAAGGCAAGCGCATTAATGCTGAGCCACAACCTCAGCCCCAGTTTTGTTGTTTTTAGGAGATGGGGTCTTACTACATTGCCCAGATTGGTCCTAAACTCTTGGGCTCAGGCAGTCCTCTTGCCTCAGTATCCAGAGTGGCTAGGACTACAGTGTGCCCTGCAGAGTTTTAATGGAAAAAGCGGGGAAAGGTGGCAGATGGTGGGCATCCCAGCCACTGGGGACAGCATGAATACCCAGAGGCTCAGAGACACTGGGGAGCACCTCCGTAGAGGGCCATGGGCAGGGAAAATGGTAAGTACATAGAGACAAGCTGGGCACTTGGGTACAACGGCCATGCTTAGGGCCCCTTATCCCCTGTCACAGGGAACCATTAATTATTTTAGAGAGTGGTGTTTGTATTTTAAATCACTTGGACTTCATCATGAGAGAAATGAATTAGAAGGGGAGGTGAGATTGGAGGCCATGTACTACTGAGGCAGCCAATGTGATGGGGCTGTGAGGTGAGAAAGGAAGAAGGCACATTGTATATTAGAGGTGATGTTCGTAGCAGCCATGAGTCCTTGGCTGTGGAGATCAGCAGGAAGGAAGAGAGGCGAAACTAGAAGGAGGAGAGGATAAACTGTCCAGAGAAGAAACTAGAAGGCTGATGCTGCTAGCTTGGGTGGGGCATGTGCAGGTTTCCCTGTGGGGCCAGGGACCACGAGGGGTGGAGGATGGGCACTGGAGTCAGGGCTGGTGTGTGGCATCTTGGTAGGAAGCGAGGCATGTGGGCCAGCAGCTGGGAGGAGTTGCCCTTCCCATGTTGCATCAGCAGTCAGTCTTGCTGGAGACCCTCTGCACCTAGCCCCTCATGAGCCTTCGCCAGTTTTCACACTCTGTGGTCTCCTTTAACAGGCTCTGTAGCTATGGGCTTGTGGAGACAGATTCCACCAGGTCCTTTAGGTCTTGACAGGCTTCTGACCTGAGAGAAAAATCGTCTCAAGATTTAGCCTGACATGTAAAATGTATTTATTCTCACAGCAAATAGATTTTTCTCCTAAATGTACTTTTTCTACAGGGGTCATGAGGCCCTCATTGTTCACGCCTCCTTCTTTTTCATGAATGTCACTTCTGCTTTCATCTTGGCTGTCTGAAGGAGCCTTTCTTTGTCCAGAAGTCAGGAAGTTTGATAAGTTGCTTCGTAGGGGTCTTTGTTTCAAAAAATACCCTTTGACTTTTCCACTTTTTCAATTTGCAAGCTAGGGTGATTTTTGTTTGTTTGGTTTGCTTTTTTCTTGGAAGCTGTGAAGGATCCCATTATTAACCTTCTGCTCTTGGTCAGTGATCAGGACCTGAATAAATTCAGATGCTTTTGGGGGAAGAACCCCTGTATATCATTGCACCTGCTCTTGTCACGTGGAACTCGGGAACCAGAAAGATTCGATTCTATTGCCTTATTTATTTGTATTTGTTTCATTATTATGCCTTTCTGCTTTCTTACTTTTTTGGGGATCTTTTTTTATTTTTCTCTTTGCTTTATCCTAAGCAGTCTTCTTCAGGCTGCTGCTACTTTGTTCTGTTTGCTGTTAGCATCATTTCTGATTCTTTGTAAATGGCCCTGCTCTGTTTAAAAGGTCATTACCAAATTGGATGAAAATTTGGAAAGCATGCTTGTTACATCTGCAGGTAATGCAGAGTCAACAAAAGCACTTATTTTCTGGTAAAATAATCAGGACTCAAAAAGAAAAATGAACACTTGGTAATGGAAATGTACCTTCCATTATTCTCATGTAAATCATATATTTATTTCACTTAATTGTTAATAACCTTGTGATTTTGGTATTGTCTCCATTGTAGAGATAGGAAAATTGAGGCTCTAAGAGAGTCATCCAGTCAGTACCAGACTGGGATATTTATTTAGATAGAAGGTCATGATCTTTCTGCCATTATATCTGTGTAGAGAGTTTTTTTTTTTTAATGCCAAGATAAGAAACAATTTATTATAGAGAGAAGAAAAATTTCTCGTCCCAAATATAGAAATCTGTACAACTTTGCCACAATCAATATACATGAATTGTACAAACTTATACCAGTTCATAATTTACCAAATAAAAGATGACTAACAAAGTTCACAAAAATAGATGGTGGTTTGTGGAAAAGATTTTTACCTAATTAAGTGTGTAGAGAGTTTTTATCAGAGAAGAATACACAAACCTAACAGAGAAATCAAACAGAACTTAGTACAAAAGTCTACACTTATGTTAAAATAATGAATGCAGTGGGCCTCTGGGACATTAAAAGAGCAGAGCAGGTTGATCCCACACTCACCAAAGTGATAGAACATCTGAGCCAAGTAAGAGATCATATGACAAGGTGAACGCTAAAAATAACCAACAAAGAGGCAAAGACCTACAATGTTCCTCCTGGTGATAGTAACCTATTAATTGGCATTCTTTAAATCTGTGTTTTCCGGCTGTTTCAAATTTGTCTTATTCACAAGGATGTTGCTTATTTCAGGGTCTTAAAATCAAGATGTGCTGTCTCCGCAATTTTCCTAAATCCATTAATCCGATCACCTTATGAAAAAGAAAATGGGATGAGTGTGGCATGATTCCCTCAGAGAAGCTGGCCCCTGCTGGCCACTACTTCTGTTCTAAGTGCCCATCCACCATTTCTTTAATAATCATTTAAGAATTTGCAGAGATTAATGGCAACCTTATTTCCAGAATCTCAAATCTGGGTTTTCTTGCTTTTAAAGTTTTGAGATATATTTTATAAGGAAGCCTCAAACATCTTCTAGCAGTCCTATTCAACTGTTGTTTGGCAATAGTTTTCTCATATTCTTATCAAGTGGTAGATGGGAATCTTGTGTTTTCCAAATGGTCCCCTTCTGAGCAGTATCCCTCTCTGACTGTCCTGTATGAAGTGGCGTCACTGCCCGCCCCTTTAACTCAGACACCATTACTCTATGTTCTTTTGTGGCTCTTACATTATCTGAAATGACGTATTTGTTGGTTGGCTTGTTTGTAGCTTCTCTCAAGAGAAGATAATCTCTTTGACAGTAGGTGCCTTGTCTTTCCTATACATGTTCTTAGTGCCTGGAGCTGTTCCTGATGCCTGCAGGACCTCCTTTAATGCTCAGTGCATGGGAGGGTGAAGTCTGTCTTGGGATCCTGAGACTGTTACAGCAGTGGTTCTTGAACTTTTTTGTAGAACTCCAGTATGCTTGTATATGTAATGCAGTTGTCCACCCTCGCCCCCCCAAGACAAACCATTTTCAGCTCAGTGTATAATAGATTTCTGTAATACAATGATTTTCTTGAAGTGTGGGATTATAGTTTGTGAAAAGCCTCATAAGTGGTTTTTGTAGTTCCCGTGTCCCTTTGTATCTGCAGATTCTGTATCTGTGTATTTAAATAATTGTGGAGTGAAAATATGTATTTACATACATATATAAAATGTATTTGTACTGAACATGTAAGACTTTGGTTCTTGTCATTATTCTATAAACAAAACAGTATAATACTGATTTGCAAAGCATTTACATTGTATTAAGTATTATAAGTAATCTAGGGAAGATTTAACATATACAAAAGGATGTGTATGAGTTATATGCACAAACTGTGCCATTTTATATAGGGGACTTGAGCATCTTTGGAGTTTGGTGTCTGCAGGGATCCTCCAGCCAATCTCCTGCAAATGGTGTGGGACCACTGCACTGTATTAGTTTTTTTTTTTTTTTTTAAAGCAAGTACTAAGCTGAAGCCATCCTAGAGACTCATGCAGTGTTATTAATTCTTTTGTATGAAAATTCATCAATTGAGAACAATTGTTAAGTGTTCCATTCCTGCTCTCACTACCTTTCTCCCTGGCAATCCTCATACCTTTTTACCTCTAAGAAAATATTCCTGGATCCTTTAACCATTTCTGTTGACAATCCTGGTGGTTCTCCTATGAACACTATGCGATTTCTCTACCTCTGTCTCAAAGAGTGGTTCTGGCCAGCAGAGATTCTCAGCCTGGCCAATTTTCCTGATTCACATGGGAGCTTTTAAATACTTCATCTGCTGAGCTCCTACTATGCTCTGCTACAGGAGGTTTGGGGCAAGTCCTAGAAGTCTGTACACTTTAGAAGTTCCCTAGGAGACTGTTAAAGAATTACTGCTATTGATTCTTTGCTCTTAGATGACTACAGTGACTGAGAAGTCCTTTTGGTAATTTCTTTTTCTATTAATACCCTGGAATAGAATTTAGAGAGTGTGATTAAAGAAATTTATTTAAACTATTTTAGATGAAGCTTTTTATTTTTTTAACCTGGAGTGTAGGCATGGTTCATCATGTTGATATAAAATGGTATAGTCATGTATGGTAGAGTGCATGTATTTACTTGCACATGGGATGGAGGGTAAGAGCTACCACGGGTTTTGTTCCTGAATCCCAATGGAGAAATTATAATCTGGGCTCAGGAAACCAAGATAGAATCCCAACATAAGATCTGGACAAACACAGGGGCTGGAGTGCATATCGGTTTTCCGGCCACTGTAATGAATTACCTCAGACAGAGTATCATGGAACAACACTTTTATTTTCTGATAGTTCTCTGAGTCTGAAATCTGACACGGTGTCACTGGGCTAAAACCAAGGTGATGGCAGAGCAGTTCCTCTGGAGGCTCTAGGGGAGAATCTGTTTCATTGCTTTTGCCAGTTTCTGGGGCTGCCCTCTAGAGGCTCATGGCTTCTGCCTCCACCTGAGAGTCAGCAGCGCTGGATCTCTGGGACCCTCCTAGTGTTTTTACAAATCTGCCTCTGGCCACATCCAGGAAAGGGTCTCACCTTGAAGAACCCATGTGGCTACATGGGACCATCTAAAAATCTAGGCCGGACTTCCTTCATCAAAGTCCTTTATTTAATCGCATCTGTGAAGTCCCTTTTGCTAAGCAAAGTAACTTACCGGCAGGTTCCAGGAATGAGAATGTGAAAGTCTTTGACTTGGAAGTGCAAGGTTAATTTTAGATGCTGGCTTTGGGTCTCTGGCATAGCCCTTCCTTGTCTGGGCTGGAGTAGGCAGGTGTGGGTCTGGATAATGAAGGCCTGAGGTACCTGCATCTGGGCCTGGTCCTGATCATCCTTGGGCAGCAGATTTGCTCCCCATAGCCATTCTCTCCTTTACTCTTCCTTTAGTGTCATTTGCAATTACATTGTTACCACTGCCTTTCTAGAGCCTTCCATGCTGGAGAGAAGATGAAGTTTTGGTTAGTAGCCTGCTAAGTTACATACTCTTAACTAACTTTACCTTTATTTTGCATTATTTCTTTTTCTATGAAAATATTTTGAAACTTATACAATTAAAAATATTTCATCAAGTGGGCACACCTCTCAACATTATTGTGATACATCTCATTATTTTTATTACTCAAGCCAGAAGTCAGAGTGTCATTCTAGGATCTAAGAATAGAACAGACTAATTAGTACTGTGGAGTCCTAGCTACAGCTTGTTGGTACCTGCCAGGAACCACTTAGGTGCTTGATCTCACTAGCTCCCTGCAGACACAATAGCTGTAGAATTGTCACCCACTTTTCATAGGAGAACTGCACTTTGGTTATATTAAGCAGCTTGCTCAAGCTTACACAGAAAGAAGACTTAAACCCTAGTTTGCCTCCAAGTCTCACATCCTTCCTGAAGGGAGATCCAGTTGTTAACAATGAATCAGATGGTGCAATGGCACCGGTGCACGTTCTCCTCCACATTACAGAAAGGTATTTTGAAGCAGAAGTTGATTAGCTGAAAGAATTCAAACTACTTTTTCTAACCATGGGTGAACCTGGACCTTCGGTGCAAATTGGTCCTTCCCCAGGTTCAGGAAGGCTCTTTGTGTTTCAGCCACACACAGCACCTTGACCTGTATGAGCAGAGAGTTCAAGTGTGAGGATGGTGAGGCCTGCATTGTACTCTCGGAGCGCTGTGACGGCTTCCTGGACTGCTCAGATGAGAGTGACGAGGTGGCCTGCAGTGGTGAGTACCTTGCACACTGTGGGTGCTTCTAGCTTGGAGCTTCTAGAACTTTCCCTAAGTCTGAAAATGAGGGTTGGGGCACAGCTCAGTGGTGGAGCACTTGCCTAGCATATGCAAGGCCTAGAATTCCATCCCCAACACAGCAAAACACAAAACAGAATCTGGAACTGAAATGGATTTGGGCCCCGCTTCGTGGCACCAAGTGAGCTGAGGCCTGGCCCATCTCTGATATAACTTCCCTCTACCTCCTACCTTTTGGTGAAGGGGCTGGTCTTGGATTTATCTTCAACAGACTTCTTGCCTTTTGCTGATATGCCATTGCTTTCTCAGAGCCTCAAACTGCTGATGGGGTTAACTCAGTCCTCCCTGGAGAGTATTTAGTGGTACATCCTGCTATGGCATTGTCCATGAACTTGCAATGTTCTCTTTTAGAATCAAGTTTAAATTGCCTTGGGCAGGAAGGAGGTGAAATGCCAGGAACAATAACATGATTGGAAATGTGGGAACCCTAGGGAAGGTTGTAGAGGGAGGCGTGAGCTATATTTTCTGGAATTTCTTTTCAGTTAGTGATTGTGATCTCCTGACAATTTAGAATGCAGCAGCCCTGCTTAAAAGCCGGGGTTCTTTGAAATTTGAGAATTTATAAGATATAACTTTACTCCTTATCTCTTCAGATGAGTTAACTGTATACAAAGTACAGAATCTTCAGTGGACAGCTGACTTCTCTGGGGATGTAACTTTGACCTGGATGCGGCCCAAAAAAATGCCATCTGCTTCTTGTGTATATACTGTCTACTACAGGTGGGTCCCATTTCTGCCATGGTTCTTGTTGCCACTGGATGATCCGTAAATTCTCTTGTGATAATCATTCTGGGGCTCTTGATTAGCCATCCATGCCACTTGGCTGAGACACTATCTTTGTTCTTTTGGCCAGGGTGGTTGGAGAGAGCATATGGAAGACTCTGGAGACTCACAGCAACAAAACGAACACTGTGTTGAAAGTCTTGAAACCTGACACCACATATCAAGTTAAAGTACAGGTTCAATGTCTGAGCAAGGCGCACAACACCAATGACTTTGTGACCCTGCGGACTCCAGAAGGGTGTAAGTTATAATCTTATTTTTGTGGCAATTACAAGACCTCATGTGGGATGTTGAACAGGTTTTCCCATGGATGCTCAGGAATGCGGAGACATACTTACCTGTGCCTTATCTGTGCAGAAGTCTTGTGGCTAAGTTCTGTGGTCTTGCCTGAGCTGTTTAACATTTATTCTTAGCATGGCAAAGGATGCTCTTGCACCCTAAGATAGGATTCTCTCCACCATTGCCCTCTTGTGTCTCTTGTCATGCCATTTCTCTTGCTTAGGACCGCATCATCATTGAAATACGAGGCATGTCAGTAGTTTTGTGACTAAGCTTTAAAGAAATTTGCCAAAATCATGTTTCTAAGAGAGCTCCCTGCTTTCTCCTTTCAGAGTAGCGCACTTGGTGATGATCTGCTTATTCTCTTCATTTTCCCTGTTGCCTGAAGTATCTTGAATACATATCACTCATTAAGGAGTCTGTTGTAGTGGTGACCATATTCATTTGGATGTAGAATTTCTGTGATGTTAGAATTAGTCTTATTCCTTGACAGTCATGCCCATGGGTCTGTTCTGTGGTATGAGAGGCTGAGGCAGCAGGGGCTGTCATTGACAATTAAGATCACAGCATTGAAGTCCAGGGCAGTGGTGACTCGGCCTGCCAAGTGATCCCATCCTGCAGCCCTGTGGATTGTGACCGTCGGACTTGACTGAGCCCTGATCTGATGTGTGGACAGCATACCTTGTTTTCTGGAAGAATAGGAAATTTATCTTGTCAAAGTAGAGAAAATAAGCTTACAGACTTCGTAGTGGGTAGGTCTCAGTACCCAGATTCCTTCTTTTTCTAGAAGGAAAAAGATTCCTTCTTTTTCCTTTTTTTGTATTTCTGGGACATAATGTGTTTTTTTTTTTTTTTTAATTAGAGTATTATAGTTATATATAATATTGAGGTTCATTTTGACATATAAGCATATAATACAATTTTCTCCCATTCAGTATTAAGTGCTTCCTCTTTCCCTCCCTTCTCCCACTCACTTTCCTTTCCTCTATTCTACTGGTCTTTTTTCTATTTATAGTGTCTTTCTTTCTTTCTTTTTTAAACTACCAATCTGTATTCCCTCTTATTTTTGTTTTAAGCTCAGGAAAATTCTTCTAGCTGACCACTATGTGATTCGGAAGTTAACTCTCTTTTAAAATATAATTTGTACAAGATTAATTGTCCATATTTGTGGGGTATACATTTCAATACATGTATATAATATGTAATGATATTATATGATAGGTGATGGTAGCTTATCCGTTACCTCAGACATTTGTCATTTTTTTATGTTGGGAACATTCAGTCTCCTTCTGCTACTCAGTTAGTTGTTGTTATCCATAGTTACCCTGCTGTTCTGTCCTTCTGTCCAGCTGCACTGTATATCTGTTCACCACTTTTCATCTTTCCCTCACCCTCCATCCTCCTCAGCCTCTGGTTGCCACTAGGAGATGAAGTTTTTAGTTTTTCAGTTTCTGTATGTAAGCGAGAGCATGCAGTATTTGTCTTGCTGTGCCTGGCTTATTTCACTTAACATAATGTCCTCCAGGCTCATTCATGTTGTTATTTCAGAATTTCATTCTTGTGGTTTAATGATTCCATTGTGTATGTGTGTGTGTGCACAAGCCATGTTTTCTTTATCCAGTCATCTCTCACCTGGCTTCTGGGTTGTTTTCATATCTTGGCTGTTGTGAATAGCATGCAGTGAACCCGGGAGTGTGGGAACCTCTTTGACATATTGATTCCCTCCTGTTCTTTGGTTTATCCTCAGGAATGGGCTTGTTGGATCTTGGGGTAGTTCTGTTGGTAATTTTTTGAGAAACTTCTATGCTGTTTGCCATAATGACTGCACTGATTTGTTGTATTCCCCCCAGCAGCATAGAATTACCCTTTCTCTATATCTTTGCCAGCATTTTAAATTTTTTGTCTTTTTGGTAATGGCCGTTCTAACTGGGGTAACATGATACGTCTTTGTGATTTTGATTATCATTTCCTTGATGATTAGAGATATTTAGCTTTTTTTTTTTTTTAATTTACTTGTTGGCCATTTGAATATGTTCTTTTTTTTTTTTTTTAAAGAGAGTGAGAGAGAGAGAATTGAATATGTTCTTTTGAGAAATGGCTAATTGACCATTTTTTATCAATTTTTTTTTTTGCACTTGAATTGTTGAAGTCCTTGTGTATTCTGACTATTAATTCCCTTGTTGGATGAATAGGGTGTCCCATCTAATAATTATTTTATTTATCGAGTAGAAGATTTTTATCGTTACTTTTTTTTTTTTTTTTGACAAATGAGACATGTAACCTACTAAATTTTTACTTTTGTGGCAGTGTTTTTTTGGGTCATATTATTAAAACGGAGTCTTTGCCCAGACCATTGTGATAAAGTATTTCCCCTGTGTTTTCTTTTAGTTTCATAGTTTGGGGAATCTTCCATTTAAGTCTTGGATCTGTTTCAGTCATTAAAAAAAAAAAAAATTTGAAAGAAATCCAGTTTCATTTTTCTGCACATGAATATTTAGTTTTCCCAGCACCATTTATTGAAGAAACTATCCTTTCTTCATTGTATGTTCTTGGGGCCTTTGTCAAACATCAGTTGGTGTAAGTATGTGGACTCACTCCTGGATTCTATGTTCTGTTGGTCTGTGTGTCTCTCTTTATGCTTTATGCTGGTGCCTTACTCTTTTGATTTCTACAGCTTTGTGATGCATTCAGCTTTGTGGGGTTTTTGTTTGTTTGTTTGTTTGTTTGTTTTTGGTGTATGTGTGTGTGTACATTTGGCCACTTAGGATCTTCTATGACTTCATACAAATTTTAGAAGGATTTTTTTTCTTTTAATATGAAGAACATTGTTGGTATTCTGATAGGGATTGCACTGAATCTGTAGATTGCTTTAGGTAGTATGTTCATTTTAGCAATATTAATTCTACCAGTTCGTGAATGTCTCTGTATGTGTGTGTGTGTGTGTGCGCACGCGTGCATGTGTGTCCTCTTCCGTTTCTTTCATCAGTATTTTATAGCTTTCACTGTAGAGCTCTTTCACCTCACCTTCTTAGTTAAATTTATTTCTTATATTTTATCTATTAATTTTTGGTTGCTATTGTAAATGAGATTGATTTCTTAATTTCTTTTCAAGCAAGTTTATTGGTGGTTTGAAGAAATGCTACCAGTTTTGTATGTTAATCTTGTATCCTGCAACTTTACTGAATTCATTTAGCACTTGCAGTAGTTTTTTGCACCCTCCAGAGACTCTTGTGATCTGTGTACGAGATCATGTCTTCTGCACACAGGGATAGCTTAACTTGCAAGTTGCCTCTTTTTATAGTGCCAGATGCCCCTCGAAATCTCCAGCTATCACTCCACAGGGAAGCAGAAGGTGTGATTGTTGGCCACTGGACTCCTCCCATCCACACCCACGGTCTCATTCGTGAGTACATTGTAAGTACCTTCCAGGAGAGGATATGTTAGAGATTTCTGTGTTGATTTGCCATAATTTTGTGGATAATGACCCACCTGTCAGAACATCTGGTACCCCACTTTCCCCTTTCCTGACCTGCCACTTTATAAGATACAGGGTGTTCTAGACCTCTGGTTATTTTTAATCATTTTTTCCTTCTCATTTTAGGTAGAATACAGCAGAAGTGGTTCTAAGATGTGGGCCTCCCAGAGAGCTGCTAGTAACTCTACAGAAATAAAGAACTTATTGGTCAACGTTCTATACACCGTCAGAGTGAGTATTCATAGCTGTCCTGGCCCTCTGGTCAGTCTTGGAAACTAGAGACATGTCTCCATTTCATGAGCACTCCGTGCTTACTTTTAAGAGTGCTTATTGTTAGTCCATAAAATACCCAGCTCCTGTCCTGAGGAGGGAAGCAGACTTCCCACAGATAATCAAGCACTTAGGCAATGCGGCTTTCCCAGCTTGTAACCAGATTTTCTGCTAGCTTTCCAGCACCTATAACTTTTGCACATACCCTTTTCTGCTTATCTTTAGCCCCAGGGTGAGGCAGAGCTATGATGAATGGCATTTATAAACTGATTTTGTGAGGTTCTTATGACATGTAATGTTACCTTTAACAGAAAAGAGATAGATTTTTGTGTAAAGCATGTTTGAGACCATTACATGCACAACCTCCAGAAACCTCCTTGTACTAAGTTCCCCAGTACCCCTTTTATATATGTGTGCATTTAGAACTTGGATACCCATACATATATACCTGCCCTTTAGAAAAACCTTGACATGTGTCTATTAAGAGCAATTTTATAAGCTTGGGACTATCATGATTTACTTTGCCCAGGCTCCTTCCCTTTGTTTCTTCCCCCTCTCATTTCAATTGCTGGGACCCCTGAACCTCACAGGTCACTCTCTATGTAATTTTTCCCACCCTCATTGCCAAAATTTCACCCCTTTAGCTCATTTAGAATTCTTGCCATATGGTGTTATTGCCTTTATTTCATACTAATTCACACTCTAATTTGAAAAGGTGGCTGCGGTGACTAGTCGTGGAATAGGAAACTGGAGCGATTCTAAATCCATTACCACCATAAAAGGAAAAGGTAAATGATTCTACCAGCATTTGCAGATTTAGAGAAGATAGGAGCCCTTTGGAAATGACCTTCAGTATGACTGGAAAGGAGCAGCGTAGATTAGAAAACTTCACACAGCTTCTTTCTCCCCAGCACATGCACACTTCTGGGTATCTCCATGTGCTTTAGATAGCAGAAGTCTTTTTACATAACTATTGAGTGTATTTCTCCTCCTAGAATTGAAGGGATTTCCAAAGCCAGCAGGCCCATCCTTTTATGAACATGTACAATAGCTAAATAGAAGGAGTCCTCCTCCTCACTAAAGATGGAGATGGTTCTGTACATGTTCGTTTGTGGTGTCTTAAAGAAAGGTCCACGCTGGGGTTTGCGACTTCTCCCACTCACACCGACAAACTGTCAATGGTGGTTTCTAGCATTAGGGCTGACCTTGGGTATTCTGAGTGTGCACTCTTTTGTGTACATCAGCTCACCTAGTTGATCCTTTAGAACAGCTACCAGATTAGGTAAAAAGTGGAAAGAAGATGTCACTTCCCGCAGGCCACACAATCAGTGAGTGACATGCTTGGGACTGGAACCTGACATGCCTGACTCTGAAGCCTGTGCTCTTTCTTAACCATCTTGCTACATGCTACCCTCTGGGCTGAGCCACGTGTGACCCACTGGGCTTCTCTGCTTGCTGGGGTGGCTGGCTTGTCATTTTGCATGTGTGCCTCATGAGGACTGAGTTCTGGTCTGTTTTCTCCACTCTATCACTAGTATCTAGTGGGAACCAAAGAAAACAGTTGGTGTGTAAGTGAACTGAAGCAGCTGAGGGTTCTGGTACATGTTGGGAGATGGACAGTAGCTCATCTTTCTGAATGGTTTTTCTCAGCCATGGCACCAAGGACTTTCATTTTTGGACTTGGAAATATAAAAATCACATGAACTCTGTGGTGTGGAACATGATTGGGGGATTCTGCTTTACCCAGAGCCTGTGAGACAAAAGCTCTGAGACATCAAGAGTCACTCTGATCCCTTCTAAAATCTGCAACGTGGAGGTCAGGGCACAAGGCAGCCAGACTTAGCACTGCCAGTCAATGGGCAGAATGCTTGCAGGTGTTGAAGAAAGCATGCTGCTGGATTCACCATCCCTTTAGTTTTTAGGGTTATTCTTTCTCTCCAAAAAATCCGGTTCAAAACATTCTGGCCATCTATACCTAATAGAAGGGATTTTTGTGAAGCGAGAGTCTTCCTTGAGCTTTGTAGGCACAAGTCTTACCTGCATTTGAAAATCTGAGGGGGTGGTTGCTTTTCTTAAGCTTCTTCTCTCTGATTTTGATGAGTTTCAGCTCCTCACGTGGGTTTTGGTTAGAGTATGTACAGAGACAACTGTGCTGTGTCAACAAGTATTGTGAGATATCTGTGACCTGGGATCATAACATAAGAAGACAAAGGCCAAAGGCAGCTATGGTATCTGCCAGAAGTGCAGGTTCATTAGCGAATGTGGTGGATTGGTAATAATAGCCATGGAGGATCCACCTGTTAATGAGCTCTTCTGGTATAGTAAGCACCATGCTTCTTGTTTCCTTGAGTTCATAGAGATAAGTAGTTTTATCCTTATTTTGTAGCTGAGGAAACTGGACTTTGAAGAAAATTGTGACATATCCCTGGTCACCATGATTTTAATTTGGGTTGGCTTTAACACAACATCCTTGCTGTTGGACTCTGATTTGGATTCCTGAAACTTTTCACACCCTTTCTTCTGGTTATTGTGTTTTCCTCAAGCCCAGTTTCATGATCTGTTTATCATTTGGAGGGACTCCTCCAGATTTTGACACATCTCTTTTGCCACCAGATATTACCCACTACTTTGAGTCTCTCTTGCCTTTCCTGTATAAGGGGCATATGTGCTGAGAATCTCATAAACACATTTATTTAAATGATGTCTTCTGGTCACATGTATCCAGTGGGACCATCTTGAATTACGCTGGTCTAAGCAGTGACAGGTTTCTTGTGGGCAGACCTTCCAATGATTGCACCATGCTGATCAGTTGACCTAAGGGTGGTCTTTTCTTTGGACTGCTCTCTCCTTGCCCACCTCAGCTCTCAGCTTGAGCTCTGGTCTTTTGGATAGTGCCGGTTGTTTATTGGCTCTTTCATCTTCCATAAATGAAACTATTGGAAAGGGATCATGAGTTAAGTGGTGTGCACTATACATACATAGAAATGTGTATCTTTAGGCTCAAAGGAGATAAGTCACTTGCCCCAGATTACCCAGCTGTTAAATATCAGCAAACAGAACTTTGAACTCAAGTTTGCCAACTCCAGAAGCCACATTCTTATTTTGCAGCACATCTGTTTATCACTTCTGATTTATCTCATTGTCATCTTTCAAAAAGGGGTTGAGGCTGCTGGGACTTTGTCAGTGCCAGTAAAGGTGGTGCTCACAGTGATCTCTTCACCTTAAGAACCAGGTCGAAGCCAGGCTGCTTGGGACGGTTACATAATGGAACTTTTCTGCTTGACCTAATTTCTTGACCGAGCCAAGATTGCTGTGTATAACCAGGCAATGGTGGGCCCAACCTCAGCTTCAGGGTAACAGTGGTAAAGAGATAGTAAAGACAGCTGAAGAAGTGCCCTTTCTTCCCCAACTGAAAGATCGCTTTGTCTGTTGAGTTGAAAACTGAATTCTGCCTTCCTCCCTTTTCATTGCGTGGTTTCTCTTTGAATTCCCTTTTGTTTTCAGTGATTCCACCACCAGATATCCACATTGACAGCTATGGTGAGAATTCTCTAAGCTTTACCCTGACCATGGATGGTGACGTCAAGGTAATGTGGAAAGTTCAAACCGTCAGTTGGGTGGGGCTTTACTTTGTATGGGAACCAAGGTGATGTAGCACATTAAGATTAAGAAGAATGAATGACTTGATCTGGTGAAGCTATAGTACCTGAACTAGGTTGGTTCTTTCCCCCATGAAGAACAACTTGAGTCTCCACATGTAATTATTCTGCCTCAGCCTGGTGCCTTTTTTTTTTTTCTTTAACCATATAATTAAATGGTTCACAGCCACAGTGCAAATAAAGAGTTGGTGTTAATAGAATATGTATGCCCTGTAATTTTCAGCTTTATTGGATTTCCTGGTACTAAGTGCCAATACAGAGGTTCCCACAGTGGAAGAGCTGCTTTCTTGTGAGCGTCAGATACCTTGGAAACACGTCCACCTTAGGTCCCCACATAGTCACTTGGTTCCCTCCTCCTCCTGCACCAGCAGGCCATCTGCTTGGCCCCTCTGCACAGCCAGCTCCACCATGGTTGTATGTCCTCCTGCTCTCTCAAGTTGAACCCACTTTCCAGAATGCTCTTTTTTGTCTGCTCCTCTTTGCAGGCTGTTTGTCCCATCCATGAAGTTGTGGTGGGACAAACAGCCTTCAGAGTCGTTGTGCCATCTACCTAACTGCAATTTAGTGTCACACCCTTGACTTCCAGAGAGGGTTGGTACAAGAGATGGGTGGCTTTAATGTCTTGCTCCTTATTTATAGTCTTTGGTCTTGAAAATGCTTTTATTTTGTTGATTGTCCCATATTTAAAGATCTATAGATCACAACCTTCTCTGAGCTCTGGACTTAGAAGAAGTATTTTTTCTTCATGTGTGGATGTGTTTACTCCTGAGGGGAAGTAAGAGCTCACCAGCCAGCTTTGAACTGTTGGCCTTGACTGCAAGGATAGCCCTAGCTGAGTTTTACCCTTAATTATCTTGGCCTAATTATCTTTGCATTTTTTCCCTTTTTCCATCTTTATTAATTGGTTCTTGTCTTTCTATTCTGTATTCATTTTATGTTTGTTAAATACATTTTGTATTATAAATGATCTCACATTTGTTTTTAGAAGTAGATGGAGGATGGCTAAATACTAATGGTAGCACAAATAGAACTTGTTTAAAAAGAAACCACCCATCCATTGAAAAAAATGAGACATCTAAAGAAGCCTGCTTTTTGTAGTTGGTGAATCCCCTGGCTGTTCGCTGATTTGTTATGTGTCTCCCATATCTTGGCAGGTGAATGGCTATGTGGTGAACCTTTTCTGGACATTTGACGCCCACAAACAAGAGAAGAAAACCTTGAACTTCCGAGGGAGCATTCTGTCTCATAAAGGTAACACCTTATATCTCGTGGTACGTGAGAAGTGAAGGTTGCACCGACACTTTCCTGGCAGCAGAGCATGTGTGGGGTGCTGGGTAGAGTTCTTCTCTGGAGGTGGTTTTGCATGGCCAGGTCCTTGTCCACTGAGGGTACTGTAAAAGTGCTCCTGACTCTAGTTAGAAGGCTTCACTCACTGGTAGCTCAATCCTCCTCCTAACCTATTGGCCTTAAGTGGAAGTTGCAGGCTCCAGAGGAGAAGAACTAGAAAGAGACCAGATTAACTGTCGACACATGATTTTTGTGCTTCATCAGAACAGATTCCTAGATTTAGTTGTCTGTCTCTTTCTAACCTAGTTCAGTCCCCTTCTAATAAGAGGTAGCATGAGACTTGGGACATGATTGGCATTCAGAAAATACTTGTTGACTGAATGAGTGGTCAGACAAACCAAGGCAGGAACTGGTCCAGTCCTTCTTGCATCTGTGCAAAGAGCATGCTTTGACTAAAATTTTTGTATCTGAAAATGGGCTAATGGATGGGTTTTATTTCTAAGACAAAAAGTTGAGTACTGAGAGCTGTCTGTGAGTGTTGAGAACGACACGGGAGCGTCCCCTGTCCCTCTGCTTCTAGCTTGTTTGAAAAGTACTTTCAGTCAGTTTTATTCAATTCTTGTTTTTGTCTTATAAGACGGAAACTATAAGTTTTCTGTAATTATCCCTTTTTTTTCTTATTTGAAACTGAATATCTACTAGATTAAATAATTTGTATAAGGAGTCCATGCAAGGGGGAAAAATGACATTTAGCCCCTACTGTGTGCAAGCTTTTACCAAGGTGTCCCGTGTGTTACTGGGGCTATCGTCTCACATAACCCAAATAATAATTCTGTGAAGGGTGCGCATCTTATGGAGGCAAAACACAGGTTCAGGGAATGAGCGGTACTCTCACAAGACAGCAGAGCCAGGATTGGAACCCATATCTTTCCAGTTCCAAAGCCTGTGACCCGTTGCCTCAGTGTTACACCAATATAATCAGCAAAGTTAGGCATAATCTTGGTAGCTGTTGCCTGAAATCTATGAAGAGGCAGCTCAATGCAGGGCCTCACGCCAGGCACTTTACACATCTTTTCTCTTAATCCCCGCAACAGCCAGCTGCTATTCAAGTACTATTATTTTTCCTCCATCTTACAAACAGGGAAACAGACCAGAGGGATTTAAATACTTTACCAAGGATGTTTTAGTCACTGCTGTGACTAAAATATCTGACTAGACCATTTTAAAGGAGGAAAAGTTTATTTGAGGGCTCACAGTTTCAGAAGTCTCCATCCATAGAAGCCTGGCTCCATTCCTCAGGGCTCCAGGCAGGAACAACATAGAGGAAGCAGCTCACACGGTGATCAAGAAGCAGAGAGAGAGACTCCACTTGTCAGAAACAAGTATATATCCCACAGTCACACCCCAGTTCCCACCTCCTCCAGCCACACTGTACCCCTTCAGTTACCACTCAGTTAATCCCTGTCAGGGGATTAATTTATAGATTGGGTTAATGCTCTCAACAACCCAGTCGTTTCTCCTCTGAACCTTCTTGCATTGTCTCACACGTGAGCTTTTGGGGACACCTCACATCCAAACCATAACAGAGGTATAGCCACAAGGGGTAAAGTCAAGCCTTGAACCCTCGTCCTTCTGATTCCAAAGGTTATCCTGTTAACGTGTTCTCCCTTTGTTCACTCTTAATTTAGTTTAGGGAATACATGTTTATTACAGAAAATGTTAGAAGGCATAAAATGTGTAATGGAATTTTCTTTAATTTCACTTTATATTTCAGATATTTCCACTTTTTTTTTTTACACATTGATCTCTCTATCTTTACAAAATCAGAATAATACTATATATAGTTTATCCTTCTCTTTTCATGTAACATAAGGATTTTCCAGTGTCAATAAATATTCTTTGGAACAAATTTTAGAGGTTGCATAGTAGTTTGTGGGATACACGATTTAGTTCTTGCTCTGTGGCCAGTCAGGTCAAGCAGTTTATTCTACTGCAACAGACACTGGGGTGATCTCCTCATTTGCAGATGTTTAAGTCCCTCTCTGATTTTATGGCATAATTGATTGGAAGGGCATGATTTTTCAAGACTCCTCTAATACAGGGCCAATGGCTATCTAGGAGTGTTTTACCTATTTTATCCCGAGATGGTCAGCTGTAAGAGAAATTTCCCAGTGCCCCTGAGGTTGTATTACATATACTGCTCATCTGTAAATAAGTGTTAAATAAACTTGTAAATTAACAAAGTCCTACATGTGGAACTGACTAAATTGAGAGATTATTTTTTTAAATAGCACGTGTATGTTGACACAAATTCTGGATTAACACCCTGCCTCTCTTCTGACATCTCCTTGTTTTCACAGTTGGTAATCTGACAGCTCATACATCCTACGAGATTTCTGCTTGGGCCAAGACTGACTTAGGAGACAGTCCTCTGGCGTTTGAGCATGTTGTAACCAGAGGGGTTCGTCCACCTGCTCCGAGCCTCAAAGCCAAGGCCATCAACCAGACTGCAGTGGAATGCTCTTGGACTGGCCCTAGGAATGTGGTAAGTGGCCAGAGTGACCATCACAGCTTGAGTGTGGACCCTCCCTTGATATAAGGCCACAGGACAGACCCAGGGCTCCTCTCTGCTGCGGTTCTTCCTTTCCTACCCCACACAAGCCCTCCTCTTGGTTAGCTCTGGAGGCACCTGCCATCCCAGCCCCAGTATCCCTTACCATGCTGTGTCCTGGCTTCTAAGAAATAGTACCACATGTTGTTTGTTACTGGTAGACCTCATGCAGGTAGAGGGTGGCATATTCCTGTGCTTGGGGACTCAACTTGGGTCATGGACTTCATGAGAAGTTTTATTTAAGGCCTCTGCTCTTTTATATGACCCAGAAGGTGATGCCGAGGCAGCCCTGAGCCCTCTTGGGGATTCCCTTTTACCTCAAAGTAGATTCTACTTGCAAAGGGACCTTTTTCTCTATTGAGAAACCCAGCTAGAGGAGGGGTCATCTGTCACACCCAGCTATCTTCCCAGAGTAGGGCATAATGTAGAAATGCTGGAACATCACTTAATCTTAGGGTCGCTGATTACGTGTGACCTTGGAGAAGCAGCCGTGCTGTGCTGGTCCTGGCTCGTACTCTGGTCACATGCATTGTAGCTTTCATAGGTGAGAGATCAAAGGAGCTGCCTGTGGGAACCTTCACTTCCGGCTCTTTCTTTGGTTCGCTTAGCACTCTGCTCTGGCAGCCCTTGGTTTTCCTCTTCACCTCAAGAACTGCCATCGCCACTGTCCATGTGGGGAACCTTCTTATTCCTCGGCTCTTGTATTCCATGAACCCTTTCCATAGGCCCCGTCACAGTGAGGCATTGTCCTAAGCTCTGAGCCTCCACACTGACTGCAGAATCCCATCTGAGCTTTGTGGCTCCCTCGTTTCTCCATTCCTGTTCCATTTGCTTTGCTTTCTGACTCCTTTTCCCCACTCCCCACCTACGCCCAGTTAATCACTCCTGGGGCCTCCTTTCCTCTTTCACTACCCTTGTTCTCCCCTCTCCAGTTCTTCTGATGCTGAGCAGAGTTAGGGAAAATTGCGTTGTTATCTGGCCTTGGAAATACTTTGCACATCCTGATCAGTCCCCTGTCCCTTTCTGTCACTCCTCCAAACTTGTATAGTTTTCAGCCCCGTCTTCATGCTCACGTGCTCTTGGAGAAAATGCTCTGATTCTCCTTACAAAGAAACTTCCTCAACTCCCATCCTCCCATTACAAGTTCACTCAGCTTTCACGCCCTGCTGCAAGCCTCATCAGATCCCCTTTCCCCACTGGAATCTCTGGGTGTTTCCTACATGTACCAGCAGGAGTAAGAATGGCTGCGTTAACGGTGGAACTGAAAGAAACCATTCTTTAAACAGTTTGTTTCCCTCTCAATTGAAACAAGTTTGGAGGTAAGCAGTCCAGGACTCCTGTTACAGCAACACAGTTGAGTCTAGGACAGGTTCCAGCCGTCTCCCGCCTGTGACATCCATCTTCAAGGTCACTGCATGGTCCAGGAGCCCTCCTAGAGCCACAGCTATTACCTATACTCCAGGCAGCAAGAAGGGCCTTACCTTCATTATAATGAGCCCTCCCAGACCTTCCCACGGGACACTTCTAGTTACATCTCCTTGGCTGGAACCATCACCTGGCCTCCCTTAGCTCCCAGGGAGTGGGAAGTGCAGACTTTCTTTCCAAGTAGTTCTCACTAAGAACCAGGGTTCTACTAAGAAAGGAAGAACTGGCTTCTTCCGGGAGCTGGCAGTGCCTCTTCTCCTGTGTTTCTTCCACACACTTGTGAGAGTCTCATGCTCACTCTACCAACTCCATGGCTTTCCTGTCCACTCAGCACATCCGTTTGGCTCTCCATGTCCCTGCTGCACAGTGCTAGCATCTACCCCCTCTTTGGTAAGCCCCCTCTTGGCTCTGGCTCATTATGCCCTCTTTTAGTGTTTTATCTGATGCTCTGAATGCACCTTGTTGTATGCCTGTTTTTCTTCCGTGCCTGATTCTCCTCAAGAATGAGCTCTTTGGGGACCGAGAGCGCATGGTGTTGACCTGTGCTGGTGCACGTCAGCTCTGTAAGTGCTGTCAGCATAATGAATGTGGAAGGAAAACTTCTCTTGGAGCTCTTTAGAAGCATTTGTAGGGTCTTAAATGAGGGATTTTGAGAACATGAGGTCGCTGGCCATGTGCTGATGTTGATTCCATTCTCTGTTTTTATCAGGTTTATGGTATCTTCTATGCTACATCCTTTCTTGACCTCTATCGAAACCCGAAGAGCTTGACTACTTCACTCCATAACATGACAGTCATCGTCAGTCAGGATGAGCAGTATTTGTTTCTGGTAAGTTTCCCAAACAAGAAGCAAAAGGAGTTCCCATTTTTTACGGGATGTCCTTAAGTCCTGAGTTCCTGAGTTCAACCTGGATCTGGGGAGCTGGACATCTGGATTCCAGCATTGGTGTGCATGATAGCAGGAAAGTTCTTCTTTACAAGCATCACAAACACCCAGCTGCAGCTCCCTAAGGGAGGACTGATAACAGAGACAGATAAATCAAAACCTTTTGTCAGATTCCATTTCTTGGAATTTACCCTACATACTTTTATACATGTGCCAAGACAGATGGAAAAAGATGTTTGGTCCATTAGCACTTGTGACAGTAAAAAGACTTGAAACAACTTAAATGTACATCAAGAGAGGAATGGCTAAAAATATTATGGCTTGTCCAGGAAATGGAACACAGAGCAACAAAAGAAAGACAGCTCCAAAGGTATTGATATGGAAAAACTGCTAACCTGTGTCAAGTGTCAGAAGTGAGGGGCAAAATATGTGTACTGTTTTCTCAGTTGTGTAAGATTATTTAAGAAAGACTACATAGACACACGCATACGGATAGGCATATGTTGTGAATTTATACACTCACATCTATGTCTGTGTGTGCATAGGATATTTCTGGAAGGAAGCATAAAAAACTGTGAGCAGTGGCAAATGGTCTGGGCTAGGTTGGGAACTGCTTTATATTTTACATCTTTTTTATGAGTTGAATTTTAGTTGTGTACATCACTTTTATTGAGAGCATAGTGAAGATTGTGTGAGCTCACATGGTATCATTTTTCTGTGTGTGTACTTGGCCGTAGGTCCGGGTGGTGGTACCTTACCAAGGCCCATCCTCTGACTATGTTGTGGTGAAGATGATCCCAGACAGCAGGCTTCCACCCCGTCACCTGCATGTGGTTCATACAGGCAAAACCTCGGCTGTCATCAAATGGGAATCACCATACGACTCTCCCGACCAGGACTTGGTGAGCAGGCTAGGCATCTAGGTAGCCTGGCTTATTCTTAGCATGCCTTGGGAAGGGCTAAAGGGAGTCCAGCAATGGACCAGAAACACAGGCCTGGAGGTTGAGCTCAGCAGGACTCACCCCATTTCTGACTTGATCATATTCTTAGAGTTGCCTCTTCTTAGTTGGTGCTCCTCTGTTTTTCCTAGCTGCTATATTAACTTATCCCCTTCCTTGACCCTCTGAGACAAAGGTCATCAAACAAAGGCCCACAGACCAAATTCAGCTTATTTTTTTTAAAATAAAGCTTTATTGGAACCAAGCCACACCCATCTGTTTACATATTGTCTGTGTTTGCTCTCATGCTTCAAACAGCAGAGATAATTAGTGACCACACTGGTTCTCATCTGGCCCCCAACACCTAAAATATTTACCTATTCTGAAAGTTTGCTGACCCCTGTTTAGAGAAGGGGCCCTGATCCTAGGAAACACCTCCCAGTTCTCCTTGCTTCAGACTGCTTTTACCTTTGCCCCTCTTCATATTGGGGGTGGTCAGTTTTAATAATGCTTGATTTCTAAAACTCCTTGACTTTCAGCTTCTTCCTGATGACTGGGTTTCCTGTGCTTACTGCGTGTCCCTTTATTCCCTGCCCTCATATATAAAGAAGCAGCCTGGGAGAGTTACATAGAGCTTTTTGTCCAGTAGAGCCAGCATTGAACACTTGTTCATTGTCTTTCCACTGACAATATCATAACTGTTGCAGTGTTGGGAGATGCAGAAGTCGAGTACTGAATTTCAGTGTTCTTACTTGTCCTAACCTAGCTCCTGATGCCACAATAAATGTGGCTTTTCCTGGTGACTTTTTCTTTTTTCCCTCAAATCTGTGTAAATTCTGAGTACATATTTGTTAAAAGGCTGGCCCTGGCTACCCCAAAGACATCAAAGAACAGAGTCAGACTTTGGGACTCAGAATATTATGGAGGGTCACAGTCACTCTGTAGTCAGCCTTCTGTACCCGTAGGTTCCATATCATGGTTCAACCAAAGGCAGATTGAAAATATTCGAAAAACAAATTGTCTACACTGAACATGTACAGGTGTTTTCTTTTGTCATTTTTCCCTAAACAATACTGTATATCAACATTTACATTGTAATAGCTATTACAACTAATCTAGTGATGACTTTGAGTATATAGGAAGACGTGTGTAGACTGTAGGCAAACATTACACCATTTTGTATAAGGGATATGGTATTCACAAGGGCCCTAGAACCAGGCGCCTAAAGATGAGGGATACCTGTACTTGGGTTACATTGTCTGCCATTGAACTATGAAGAATGAAGAATACCAAGTTTCTGATTACCACTCTGATTTTTTTTTTGTCCTAGTTCTATGCAATTGCAGTTAAAGATCTGATAAGAAAGACTGATAGGAGCTACAAAGTAAAATCCCGCAACAGTACCATGGAGTACACCCTTAACAAGTTGGAACCTGGAGGGAAATACCATGTCATTGTCCAGCTGGGGAACATGAGCAAAGATTCCAGCATAAAAATCACCACAGGTAAGTAGAAGAGAGATCAGAGGCCTTCCTGCCCAGCAGAATGCCCATGGTGCTGGACCACCTGTCAGGAGCTGTCCATCAGGAATTGCCCACCGCATGCAAACACTGCTCTTCGGTGTCCACACTGCAGCAGAATAGCAGATATGGGCTGCAGTGAGATAGCCAGGGCACAGGGGTCTGGGGAGTGGCTCTTGTTTTCCATGTTCTACACATTCTAAAAATCTCCTCTCTCCTAGCTTGTTTTGACATTAGTAGTGGAGAAGAGGAGGAAAGCACAAGAGAGTTAGGAAATATAACTGAATATTTACCACTCAGGCTGAACATTGCATCTGAGGACCTACCCTGATGTCACAGGGGTTCATTGGTGCAGTCTGACATGGAAATGGAGGGAGACCAACATCCCGGGAAGTAAATTAGAGGGTAGTCAGTCTCAAGTTCAGAAAGCAGACGATAAGCGCAGCTACTTAGACAACATCAGACAGTATCAGGAGTACTAGTAGTGGAGGCTCAGCCCCATTTGGGCTATGGTGTGAGCAGGGGCCCTGGGTCTGCTCAGCTGCCATTCAAAGGAGCTGCAGAATCCCTTTCCTGTTCCATCCCTCCCCTTCCCTTCCACCCACTGCCCCATCTTGTTTTTGTCCATCCTTATGTCTGAGAGCTATTAAATTAGATTCTGTCCAAGCTTCTTGGCTAAAATTGTTCTATCCACAGCAAACAAGATGCCAATTGCAGGTATCTACCATGTGCTAGCTAGGCTCTATGCTAGGCAGGTATGTGTTTTTTCCTTCCTTAACCCAGGCCTCTGAGGTTAGTGTTATTTAATCTCTCTTTAACAACAGGAAAATGGAGGTTTGAATATATGTCTACTAACTGCATCCTATCACATCTTTAATTTTCAGTTTCATTATCAGCACCTGATGCCTTAAAAATCATAACAGAAAATGATCACGTTCTTCTGTTTTGGAAAAGTCTAGCTTTAAAGGAAAAGCATTTTAATGAAAGCAGGGTAAGTTCCTCCCTTATTCACAATGACTTTGGAAATGTGATTGAAATGGTATTTTAGAGAAGAGCTCGTTAACAGCATGCTGGTGTAGAAAGTTTAAAAAAATGGGGGGCGGGAGGGAAGAAAGAATAGGGCATCAACGTGAACTTGAGAATTAAAGGACCATTTCTATGGGATTGCTAATTAGCAAAATGTTTATACTGCACATTAAAGATGAGAGTCTCTACACTAAGCACTTTTCAGTCTTGTACTTGTCTTCCCCAGAAGAAAGGGAAATGGGCTGGAGCCCTTGTTGTGCTTCCTGAAGCTGGGCCAGGGCTCAGCATTGGAACCAAGAGCCCACCTGCCCCAGTCACTCTGAGGCCTGGGGCTGTGGCCATGCTGCCATCATGGCACATCCTCACTTCCTTTCCAAAGGAAATAGAGGAAGTAGGAAATACTTGAATCTACTCTGCTGACTTATGAAAAACACCTTTTGCTTTGTTTTGTTTTGTCATTGGCAACCAATGCTGCATCCCCATCAGAAGTTAGGGAAAGGAGAGCAGGACCTGGGCGATTTCAACCTGGTAGTGGACAGTCTTGAGTGGATCTAGGTTGGCTTCCCTGACCACAGAGCATGAGCTCAACAGGGACTCAACACAGCTGTGGCTCCCTGGAGGAACAGTGTAGGCCAAGGGCCCAAGGGGCCTCAGCAGTCACAGTGCACTGCCACAAGCAAAGCTCAAGTCAAACTTGAAAATCCTCATCACTCTGTGAGAGTTTCCCAGCTACGACATGTAAATGGTAATATCCTTAGATACTAAGAATGTTGTTGGATCAATTCAAAATAAATGTTCCCATTTTGAAAAAGGTATAGTTAAGGAAGTAAAAAATTCCAGCAGCAGTAAGCCAGAGGAGAAAGGTTTAACCTCACTGAGAGTCCAAACAACAAGGATGAGGCACTTGTATGTTAAATCAGCAAAGACCCCGGGGGAAGAGTGTCATCAACGTGGGTGATAGTAGGAACAAAGCACTCAGAGAATATATATTGGTTCACCCTCCTGGAAGGTCCTTTGGTAATATGTATCAAAAACATTGAAAGTGTTCATGCTTCTTGATCCAGCAATTCTTCCAGGAGTTTTCTCTTAGGAAGCAATGTGCATAAAAATTTATGTGCATTATTAATAATAGAAGAAACAACTCCCAACAGAAGAGAACTATTGAAATAAAGTTCAGGTTGTTGATGTTTGTGTAATTTAAATTATTTTCTTTATGTTATTGTGTGTTTTGCAGATGTCCTAGACTGAATATATGTTAGATAGTCAATATAAATTGCTAGTTTATAGAAATAACTACAGGGATGGGATGCCAGGCAGGTGCCAAGAAGCCCAGTTTGGCCTCCATTTGCCATTAGGTGATGCTGCCTGGGGATGGCAGAAGCCCAGCTTTTAGGTTGGGGTTGCATGCAGGTCAGTGTTCCATTCCTAGAGGGAGGGTCCTGGCATCAGCATAGCTTGCCCTTTCCCCTTCTCTCTGGCTTGGAGTTAGGAGACTAGACAGGTCAGTGTAATGTGAATAAGAAATCACTGATTACACAGTGGTCCCCTACGAGGATAGAGATAATGGATGGAATCATTTTTGAGGCACTGGAAATGGATGTTTGTAGCTTTGACACTGAAATCACTAGAGAAGTCCAGTAGTCAGCCTGAAGCCATCCAGCATCCTGGGTCAGCACTGTCAGAGGGTGACTTCCCTCACAGGAATTCAGGCAGGAGTCTTCTGACACAGTCCAGAAGATTATCCCATCCGCTTCTCCCATGCACAGGTGCCTATGCCTTCTGAAATGTTATTATCACAGCCAAGATGGTCAGAGCTGGTATCAGCTTAGGAAGAGCTAGAAAGAAAGGAAGCAAGCTGGCAGTGGCCTTCCTAAGTACTGCACTAAGGAGAAACGTGCTGTCCTTTCTGATTGTAAATTCCCTTGTCTTACCTATTGCTGGAGGCCACGCTGAGGGTGATCTAGTATGAGTCAAATCCCATACTACGAACTGTGGCTGAAGAGTCCAGGTTCTTTGTGGTGTTGAATATTGCTTGAGACAAGTGACTGCTGATCAGAACTTTGAGTGTATATATGCTGAAATAGCTTTCCTTGGGCCACACTTTTCACTTTTAGTCTTCAGTTCCTAAGTGGGTGCCATCGCTAGTTGAAATGCTGGGATGAGAAAATTCCTGTTTTTTGAATGCAGTGTCTCCATGGTAATGTTTTTTTTTTTAAATCTAGTGAGAAACTCAAAGTGCTTTAGCATCTATAAAAGCTGCAGTAAGGGGCTCAGACATGGCTGGAACCAGTAGTAGAAGCTGTTGGGTTCCTTATTTGACTTCCTGAGCAGTCTTGTGTGTGTTTGTTTTCAGGGCTACGAGATACATATGTTTGATAGTGCCATGAATCTCACAGCTTACCTTGGGAATACTACTGACAATTTCTTTAAAATTTCCAACCTGAAGATGGGTCATAATTATACTTTCACTGTCCAAGCACGATGTCTTTTTGGCAGCCAGATCTGTGGGGAGCCTGCTGTCCTACTGTATGACGAGCTGGGGTCTGGTAAGTTGCCCTGCACCCAGTTTCTGCTGTCCCTTCTGGGGAAAGAGGAAGGATGTGGAATAGTCCAATGAACATGTGTCTATTTCTAAAGACACTTGAAATGTTCTCTTAGCTCAGAGGAAAGTCATTTAGGTCTCGATTTCATGAGGTTTACAGATTTAGTTAACAAATTCTGAGCCAGGCATGGAATGAAGCTGAGTTTACAAGGTGACCATATTCTGAATGCAAAGTATGAGAAAGGAAACATTTTGTTTTAAATGGAGTTGCAATGTGAGAAACATCAGCTTAGCAAGAGTTTTGTTCATTTTTGCAGGATTTCTCAGAGCCTCTAACATGCTAACACACCCTGTGATCCTGCAAGTCAGTAGTTCTTCTCCTCAGTGTGAAGAAATTGACCATCTAGCCCTCCGGTCATCTGAGTTGTCAGCCTCAGATCTGGATCCCAATTTGGGCCTACGCTATGTCTTAGGGAACTCATAGATACCAGTACTGGGCCATGCTCATGGTTTACCCAAAGTCTGTTTGCACCGGCGTAGCTTGGCCAGGATTTCAACAAACATTTTGCCACTGGTCTTTTTAGTTACATTCACTCCCAGCCAAGAACTAACCAGGGCTCAAGCCAAAATCTTGTGTTAACTTGTTAAGTGTTCCAGCACATAATATTTCCTGGGTATGATCATGCAGAATACTCATCCTCCTAAAAGAGGGAGCCCTGCTTTCCACCTTCCTCCGGTGAATCATGGCGAATCAGAGGCTCTGAGAAGGTCCCACAAAAAACAGACAGCAGAACTCTTGTTAACCTCCTGTTTCCTTACTAGCGCCCAGTTTTCAAGTGAAACTAGCTAGCAACCTGTGCAGTATACTCCAGGAAAACCTGTTGTGAGGACTGGACCAGCTGCCTCTGAAACGAGGACCATCTGGAGCTCTCACTCCTGATGCCTCCACTGAGCTCCAGTCTTTTCTTATTTACCACTGCACAGCTGGGATGGCCTAGGACACATTATATAAGAGTTTGACAGTATTTTTTCTAAAGTTTTTTTTTAAAAGAAAATAAATGAGAGAATTTTAAATAAAGGCATGAATATTAAATTGCTGGATTAGGTTTAGCAGAGATGACTGATCTCTGGGCCATCTTTGTGAGTATCCTGCCAGGCTGAATCCCTGGGTAGCAGATCCCTTGCCTGGGCCACCTCCCACTACACTGGAGAATAACCCCCAAGCCTATGGAAACCTAGACCAGAAAAGTCCACAGTGCCTCCTTGGCTAAAAATGGACTCTTAAGCTCCATTTTCTTGCCTCAGGTTCAGACTGGCCCTGCTCCCTTAGGGGCTTTTGACATGAACAGTTTACCCCCTTTCAAGATGGCGGCCCCTTCCCCAACAAGGGTGTTGGAGAAGGATGGCTTGCCCCTGAGCCCCAGTGGTATGATTGTATCTGTAAATCATAATAAGACTGCATTTCTATAAGACCAGGGAAGTGGCCTCTTTGTTAGGTTATAAACATCTAAATGGCTTTGCAGAGAACTTTAAAAAATGTTAAAGGTGTATGGAAAGGTGATCTCCCTAATTTTTTTTTTTTTTTTTTTTTACTTAAAGTTTAAAAAAAAAAAAACCTTGTAAAACTTCACGAGCTGTTAAGTCAGTATTGTAGTAAAGGAATCTCGTTTGTATCACTTAATGGAGCTTCAGGTAATTGCAGTTCAGAGTGACTTTGGTGCCAAGTAGGGGGAAATAATTGCAGTCTCGTTAATTAGTGGTCTGATTTCACGTCCTCTTATGTAAGGCGAGCAAGTGGTCTTAAGTAATAATGCTAATGAAATCAATGTTGATACCCCAACAAAGGTCTCCCTTCCAAGAGATTATCTAAATAACCAACAAGGCAGTGATTAGGAGGCTAATGTAATTACCGCATTAGCATGCGCAAGGCCCATGGTCTGTCACTCAGGGCGGGTGGTTGGGAAACATTCAGGCCTCATGCACGTGCAGGAACGCGTCACAGCAGACAGGTGATTGGGTAGCTGTGCTGAACTTCTAGCTTTTTTGGTAGGTGGGGCCTTGCGGAGCCACCTGGTGCATTCTCCTACCCTCAGGAAGGAGGCTCATGGTTGGGAATTTTGCCTCTGCAGGGGGAGATACAGCAGCCATTCAGGCTACCAGATCTACTGATGTTGCTGCCGTGGTGGTTCCCATCCTGTTCCTGATACTGCTGAGCCTGGGGGTCGGCTTTGCCATCCTGTACACAAAGCATCGGAGGTTACAGAGCAGCTTCACTGCTTTTGCCAACAGCCACTACAGCTCGAGGCTGGGTTCAGCAATCTTCTCCTCGGGGGATGATCTGGGTAAGTGGCAGGGCCACTGATCCGATTGGGAAGTACCTGCCTCCAGCTTACCTTTTGACATGAGAGGAGTTGTTCAGTAGCTAGTGATTCCCTGCTTAGGGTTAAACTATTTGGAACTCATGGCTTATACCTTGCTCCGAAATTAAAGTATTATGTTCTGTTTACTCGTGTGTTTTGACCTGAAATAGGGAAGAACTGGTAGGAGCGTGCCTTATGTAGGAAGGCCATGGGCTTTAGACGCCCTGCTTATGGGAAATTCTCAAGAATGTCCATCTGATTCGTCTTGTTCTTCCCAGACTTGAGGTCAGACTGGTACATGCAGTGATTTTGAATTGTGTGGGTGCCTGGGCTGGAGAGCCTGGTGAAGACAAAAGTAGTGCTTCCCCAGTCGGCTTCTATCAGAAGATGCCCTTTAGTGCGACTCTTTCCCCTTCCAGTTGCTAGTGCAGCCTCATCAGCCATTCTTACTTTATGTTGTGATAACATGTATTGTGGGGGAAGGAAGGAGATCGTTTCGTCCCTTCTTAAAACCTTTGCACACTGCTCTTCTTGAACACTAGGAGAACTTGTAAACCACTTTATATAAGAAAGTGGGTATTTTATTTAGCACCTCAACTCAGGCTGCTAAATGTGAGTTTGCATACTTACTTTTCCTATAAACCAGTTATGATTATTTTTCTTTGTTATAAAGACATTTATGTATTTCCTCTCACTGATCATATGAGATGAGCCCTGCTCACTTCTCAGCTGCCTTCCTTGCTTAATCAGTAAGGAATGGGTGG
Organism: Marmota marmota marmota; assembly: GCF_001458135.2. NCBI lineage: Eukaryota > Metazoa > Chordata > Mammalia > Rodentia > Sciuridae > Marmota > Marmota marmota. The sequence goes on along the minus strand of NW_026000242.1, from coordinate 2,811,165 downwards.
CTTCTTTGCTTGCCGCTGTTGGGGACAAAAAGACTCACCCTGTTACCGAGCCATGCAGTCCCCACTAACTGTGGATCAGCACTTAGTTGCACAGGCTCGTACCAGGAATGTCAAAGGGACAGCCATTAGTCTGGTAAGTAGGCAATGAGATTCTTCTTCCTTCAAGTTTGACTTGCTTTATTTGTCTAATAAGTTAAAGCTACCGCTAAAATACGCTTGGTCACCTATTGATAGGGATGATGACCTAAGAGCAGCAGAGAGGAGCCGAGTTTAGGACTGATGGTTGTGAGTGGCCAGCGATGCTGTGGGTTTAGCTGGGGGTGGATAAGGTGAGGGTGGGCAGAGCAGTGGCTCATGGGCTCAGGTCCTGTGTGATGGAACTCACAAAGCCTGACTGTTTTGTCTTTAGGGGAGGACGATGAAGATGCTCCTATGATTACTGGATTTTCAGACGACGTCCCCATGGTGATAGCCTGAAACAGCTTTCCTCACTAGAAACCAAATGGTGTAAATATTTTATTTGATAAAGATAGCTGATGGTTTATTTTAAAAGATGCACTTTGAGTTGCAATATGTTATTTTTATATGGGCCCAAAACAACAACAAAAAAAAAAAAAAAAAAAAAAAGGAAT
>NW_026000242.1:2794821-2810509 GCF_001458135.2 Marmota marmota marmota | reverse complement strand
AAAAAAAAAAAAAAAAAAAAAAAAAAAGAAAGGAATGAATAAACTTTGTAGGGATCAACTGTGAACTTCAAGCCAGGTTGATTTTAGTAACCAAATTGCTTTGATTTGACATTAATGTAGTCTTACACGGCTGTGCTTGCTGGGCATGCTTCTAAGTCTGTGAGATTATTTTGGTTCAATAAATTGGCCGTTCTTATTATTTTTCTAAGACACAGAAATGTATTTAATAAAAAGTTCAAGAGAGAGTGATGGGTGGAATCCCTTCTCCTTGAGAGTGTGTTCAAATTTTACATTTTGTTTGGATTTAGTTTATGTGTAAGTGTTTGGGTGTCTTATGGGGGAAGGTTCTTTTATGTTATTTGTTAATTTATTGGGACTCTATATAAGGCCAGGCTTTAGTGGTCATCTGATACCACGTACTATAAGCCCCTCGCCTAGAGTGTTGGGGGGTAGAGAACAGAAGATTTTGTTGCCATTCCGAAAGAATCCATTTTTATTCACTTGTGTGTCATGTAATGGTCTTTGGAAGAAGAGAGCTCTGAGTCATTGCTAGATTTCAGTTAGGCAGAGCTGCAGCTGGGGAAGCCCTGCAAGCCATAGGTGTTGATATTAACCCTGGCATTTTACTGTATATGCCTCTGAACAAGGTGTAGCTCTAAAAGTTACCAGGTAATAGCACTGCTTTCTAATACACTGGGATCGTTGTCATTGTGAAAAATAAACTCTGGTTGTGGGAGAGAGTTCTAGATCTGTGCCATGATAGATAACACTGGCAAAAAATAGTATGTGATTTCTACATTTTCAATTTTTGTTTTGCCACTAAAGAAGCTCAAATGTAAAATTTTATATTTGGTTTGAGGTGGCCACTGAATTGTCCTCAACAAAACATACTGAAGTGTGCAGTTATTTTGAATTGGGTCAGTGCCTTCTTTCTCTTTTTTCTTTTCATCCACCTCGCTTGCCTGTGCCCTCACCCATTCTACAGAGAAAGCGCTCAACATGCTCACAGCGATGAAGGCGATCTAACCACTCCCTCCAGTACACAGTAGCAGCAGTACTGGGCTTTGTTCATTTATTCTCTCTAGAAGATAAGCTATGCTTTCATCCTTCTGCCATTAAAATGCCACCCCTGTATTCAAATCATGGTCGTTTGAAAGTTACGTGGATCCGTTGTGGACTGCTGCCTGTCTTTAGACTTGGTGTTGTGGGCACCAATGTCTAGCATTACTGTGACTTTTACTGTATGAACAACCTCACTGCAGAATTTCCTCCCAGCTGAGAAGCAGCAAGCTCTGGGAATATTCCAAAGTCACGCCGATGAATATGTGTCCTTTATATGCAAGCTTTGTGAAGCCCCATCTCCCCTTCAATGCAATGTGTCACCTTCTCCCAGGTGTTTTGTTTGGTTTTTCTTTTTAACCAAAAGTATCATTCTTGGGTAGTAATAGAGTTTCATTCTGTCTAGGGATTATTTGGAAAACAGAGAGCCAATTAAATTTTTTCGTTGTAAACATTTCTATCTTAGGTGGGGAGTATTTTGACCCATAGACGTCAGGGTAGGCTTGTAGTTCCTGTTATGGAATGGTGGTGATGATGGGCCTTCCTCTGACTTATTTTCCTTCACTCCCCCTTTTTGATTTTTTTTTTTTCTCTTCCAGACTGAATTTTTTTTTTTTTGGCTTTGTCTTGTCTTGCTTTGGAGCTTTTAAGCTCCAAGCCCTACCACCTCTGCTTTAATAAACTCTTTAAAATGAACAGTATGGTGGGAGGCAAGTCATTTAATTGAACCACTAGAAAGTCTATTTTGTTCTTCTGCCAACTTTTGGTGGCATTTATAAAAAGCCCATGTAAAAGGCTCTGAGATATTGTTTTCAGTGATTCCACAGGCAAGCCTTTTTACAGAGCATACGTCTCCAGTTGGCAACTCCAGGCATTTCAAGCATCCAGTTCTGGTCACCAGTGCCTCCCCATGCCTAGTGCACAGTCCTGTACAGGCGGCCATCACCCCTCTCCTTGGAAGACGCCACTGTGCTGTTTGAAAACAAGCAGCCTTTTAGGGCTAGAGTATTTTATATAAACAGAAGAGCTAAGGTCCTGAAGACTTAAGCTAGATAGATGCAGCTAAGTGTAAATCATATATTTTTATGAACTTTTGAAGCACACATTCCTGTTTCCCTCCACATAGCTTTGTGGGGGTTTTGATGTATCTATGCCATCTGCAAGATTCCAGAGGTTGGAGTGACAGTAGGAAATGAAACAGCCTTTGAAAGTGAAGCTGGATAACTTCACCTTTTGGAGATAACTCTTCACGGTGACCACTGGACCCTCTGGTTACTTGCAAAAAGGGGGTTTTATACTGTGTGGGAGATGCCCATTTAGAATTCCCAGTGCACGGGGAAAGAATTTTATTCTGTCCCAGAATACCAGGAAAGTCAGGTGCTTGCATCCCTGAAGGGGAATTGTACATGAGTTCTCTCTGGAAGCTGATTTTGCTCTTTTCTGCATTGAATACACCTGGAGCTTTGTGAGACATGGATCCATGTGGATGAAATGACATAGTTCCAGAGTGAGGCCATGTCCGAGCAGACGGGTTTCCAGAAAGAGGAGAAGTAACTACTGGGAACCCTGGTGACCTAGGTAGATAGTTGTGCTGCTGGGGAGCTGGCTGGAACCTCTGGAACCTTTTAGAAGAGTGGCTCCTAGGATTTCATCTCTGGTAGTATCACTAGGGATATTTGTGGAATGGACTGGGGCAGGAGACACATAGCTGCATGATCTCTCCTGACCATCATGTGTGGTCACATACTCACCAGTTTAGGGAATGTAACCCTTCTGAAAACACTGGGCATTTGGAAGGAGCTGGGGAGAGCAATGGAATGGTGAGCCCTTTATAGATGAACTCCCATTTCTCCCTAGAGAATCCTGCTTTCAGATACCCACCCAGAGGTCACTTCATCTAATAAGATTGTGTCTCCTGCACTTTCCTAAGAGCCAAAACCCATTCTGTTAGGTTTGGTTGTTCCCTCCCCCACTAAGGGGGTCAGGGTGAATTCCCTAGAATTCTCTCCCTTAAACAAGAGACTGGGGATGGGGGTGGTTCCCATAGAGAAGAGAGCCAGAGATATAATCAAACTGAATGCCACCCCCCAGAGTGATTTTAGGAATTGACTCTAAAACTCTGCAGAATCTTCACTTGTGTTGAGATTGTATCTTGACATTCCTATTATGTTATTTTTCTTAACTGGAGTGTGTGCTGCCTTTCAGGTAAAATTTTTGTGTAATAAAAGCCAGTAAGTTTATATAGACTACTTTCTATGCAAGACTGAGATATGGAATAGATAGCACGATGTGCGAACTCTTGGGTCCATGGACAGGATGTCAGCTTTTGGAAGAAGTCACCACCACTGAGCATGGGTTGAGGGAGGATAGGTTGTGCATATGTTTCTTCCCACTAATTTTGAGCAGCCATATTATGAATTTAATCATCAGAGCCAAGTAATAACCCAAGAATGGTATTAGTTTCATGTGTAATAGCTCAAATGGAATAAGCATGAATGCTGAAGCAGAACATGATCCTCAGATATTCCATGTCACTTCTCATTTAAGGACTCTTGTAAAGAATTATTAGAAACTTTAGGCAAAGTAAAAAAGTATTTGCAGCAAAATAAAGGCCTATTCTGCTCTTATTTAAAGTGAAGCACTGTATACTCTTTCCTCTCCAAAGCAAAATTAGGTATTTATAATTTCAATTGCCTTGGTAAGTTTCCAAATCATTGATTTCTGCTGAAGATTTTACTATATTGTTGCACAATTTTAAGATAATTTTTGTCTCAATGTCAACTTTTTTCACTGAATAAAAATTTAACTGGGTCAAAAAACGCCTACTTGAAAATCCACTCTATGTGTGTCTGGTGTTGCTCTTTTGAGTGCAATAAAGATGACTAACGTGGTCTCCAAACACCATCGATTTGTTTGTCTCTTTTAAGAGGTGTGTATGTCATAGATGAGAGAACACTAAGACCTGGAATCATTTTGGTATTAACCACCTGGTCTCAGATGTTGGATCCTTGAAGAACACGGTGTCTTCATATTAGCTGGAGTAGAAAGATGTCATGTGGCTGCTCTGTAGTAAGTGAAGTTCTTCCGTAGGGGCGGTGGCTCTCTTAGAGCTGTAACTACATCTAAGAGACAATTTGCTAAGAGGGCAATTTTCAAATCTAAGATAAGAAAGCACAGCAGTGCAGAAGAGCTGGGTGCCTAGGAACACTTTCATGGGTTTTCCATAAACAATGAGGCCGTATGCAAAAGAATGTCAAGCGAACCTCTAAGTCAAGATGGGAGCAGACTGGGTTGGGAGGGAAGGTTCTTTTGTTTTTGTTTTTAATTTTGACAACTCTGGCATGTTGCTTTTGTTCAGATATTGAACCAAAATGAAATTCTGGTGTATTATTCAGTTTCATGGATGAGGGAAAAGAGGCTGAGAGAGGTTGAAGTCATTTACTGAGGGGAATCCAGAGTGAATGGCAAAGCCAACCTTCAGTCCCAGGTATTTCTGACCCTACATCCCGTTCTGTGTTGCTTTGTCACACTAACCTCATGCCATCATTCAATATCGGAACAAACACATTCAGTCCAACATGTTGCAGCCAAGGGAGACCTTCCACCTGGGTGAATTGACCTGGTCACAGCCTTACCTTAGGTTTTCAGGCTTTGATAATTTGTCGTCTAATGCATGATAGTGCATTCATCTCATGACTGAATGCACCTTAACCAGTCTCCTGAGACTGACCTGCAGCATCATGGTGTACATGACTATTTTCTTAGGAATTCACCACAGGAAATAATTCTGGCACTTAGAATGTCACATGACAAGTGCATCTTCCCCCTTTAGAAGGATTTACCTAAGAGGCCAGTCACAACTAGAAAGTGACCTGGTGACATGGATGAAGAATAAAGAAGTGGGGGGGGGGGAGTCTGAGCCAAAACAATTAGTGCCCAGTAAATATTGAGTGACTGACTGACTAGTACTCCACAACAGGAACCATCTACTCTACTTGGACTCTGTGTCTAAAACCCCTGGGTCACAGCTGTCTGTGTCTGTTGTTATTAAGGCCTTTCCAATGGGGTCTAATACTTGGAATCCATTTGACATGGTTTTTCTGGACAGGGCTTGGGCACCATCTAGATCTGCCACTCTGACTCATTTCTGTTGAGTCAATGAGCAAACTCCTCCCTCCCAATGAAAAGCCTATAGCTAATATTCACGTGTTCAGATTGGGTTACAATAGAAACTTCCTGGCTTGAGAGCCACTGGATCTGTCAGATTGTTCTTCCTATTTTGTGTTGATTTTGAAGTTTAATTCTGGGAGGACATTTCCGAGTCTTAGGAGACACCTTAGCGTAGTTCCCACATTCTGATTACATCAGTCGGACATAATTATGTGGTTCCCCAGCCTACAGCAAATGAAGACCAGGAAGAGGTGGTCAAAGGCAAATGCCCTGAGGACAGCAGCAGAGAAGCTGAGAACCTTCAAGTTGGAGCTGAAGCAACTCCAACAAACACAAGTTGGGGCCATTTAACATAGGGATACTCCTGCACATTAAACAACCCGTCTGATGAGAATTACAGTTGGTTCTCCTCTGTTGAGCACCCATTTGCTAGACCATTAAAAAAAACTTGAATTCTGAAAGTGATCATTTGATTTAGGTATTGATTTTGTTTTAAAAGAGGAAAGTCAGTTTTAAGAGAGATTGATATAGAAGAATAAATATGGCCAACAATACTTGAAGAAATATTGAACATATCTAGAAATTTAGAGAAATGCAAATTAAAACTATACTGAGGTTCCATCTCTAGTCAAAATGGCAATTTTCAAAAATACAAGTAACAGTAAGTGTTGATGAGGATGTGGGGGAAAATGTACACTCATACATTGCTGATGGGACTGCAAATTGGTGCATCCACTATGTAAAGTAAAGCAGTATGGAGATTCCTTAGAAAACTTGGAATGAAACCACCGTTTGACCCAGCTATCCCACTTCTTGGTTTATACCTAAAGGACTTAAAATCAGCATACTACAGTGGCACAGCCACACCAATGTTTATAGCAGCTCAATTCACAATAACTAAATTATGGAACCAACCTAAGTGCCCTTCAACAGATGCATGGATAAAGAAAATGTGGTACATATACACAATGGAATATTAGCTCTAAAATTGATTATTACTTTTGCCAGTAAATTAATGGATCTGGAGACTATCATGCTAGGTGAAATAAGCCAATCCCAGAAAAACAAAGTCCAAATTTTCTCTGCAACAAGATGGGGGAGGGGGTTGAAGTTCATTGGGTTAGACAAAGGGGAATGAAGGGAAGGGAGGGAGGATGGGAAAAGGAAAGACACTAGAATGCACTGGACATAACTTTGCTATATTCATATATGGACACACCACAAGTGAAACTCCATATCATGTACAGGATCCTAATTAGAAGAAGTTGTACTCCATGTATGTATAATATGTTGAAATACACTCTACTGTCATGTATATCTAAAAAGAACAAATAAAAAAAATTTAGAAGGATGTTGTGTAACTTCTACAAGCCTTCATCTGTAGTACAGTGGCAGAGTCAGAGAAGTCAGGTGTCCCACTCTCAAGCTTTGCTGTCAGGTGCCATGCTGTTTCGTCCTGTGGGTACAATACTAGAGGTCTGTTACAATGACACTGTTCAGGGACTCCTAGGACACAGTCAATACATCTTAAAAACATTCCCACTAGAAGGATTACAATGATGTTTGGAGACTATATAATAGATTTCTTCATGAAGTCATTTACGTAGAACACGATATTCCCTGCTCATGGGAGAGCAACGAAGCCTTTTTCATTTTTATTGGTAAATGCTTTTGTAAAGAGTTCCATAATTAGGAACTCGGAGGAGTCTTTGACTTTGCAATAAAAGATAAATTTTATCAAAATCCTTTGCATCTTGGGGAAGGATTTCCAGTGCATATTTTCCTCACCTGTGCACAGCGAGGCTCAGTATCAGAACACATTCTGTGGACAATAAGAGGGCTAGCAGGAGGCCACTAGGATCCCAGCAGGAGAATGGTTGCCCCTCTTTTCATACCGCCCCAACTGGCTTTGATGCTAGAGCCCCATTAATTTTAAGAAAAGATTATGTGTAGGGTAATGTGAGCTTGCAACCATTTACAGAAGAACAATGGTGTTATGCTTTTTAAAATGCTAATGTTATAATTGTAATGTCGCAACCCTATTTAATGCCTTAATGACAACTGATGATGTTTGGGAATCCTTGTATGAAAACAATGACATTTCATACTTAAAACTTGGCATCAGCAAACTTTGAGGAAGAAAAAAGACTCAGATTTAAATGTAAATCAGCCTTTTATGAAAAGTGCCCTTTGATTGTACACCAATCCGTAAAACCTTCAGGATCGATCAGATGACGAGGTTTCATAATTAAGACTTATTTTTCAATCTCTTCTTAGCAGAGGCAGAACCTATTAGTTACCCAGGGATTGATTCAGCCCTTGATGGTGCCGAACTGTCTGGGCGTGCGTGTGCATGCGTGTTTAATGGAATTTTTCACAAGCAGTAGATAACAATACAAAAGCATCAGTCTCTTGGTTTCATAACTACACCTTATTTGGGACCCCAAACTGCTTGACAGCTCCCGAGAATTAGCATACCTTCAAAGGAGGAAATTTTATTCACATGGAGGTGGTTCATTCTCTGAAAAGAATTTTCCCCCAAGGTGGTTCAAAAGCACTTTGAACAAGGTCAACACTGCAACAATAAATAATAATAATCATGAATAGGTACTTAAAACATGCTGGACACTCTTCTGAGGTCTTCTTGTATATGAACTCACTTAATCCTCACTACCAGCCTTTAATAGGATGCTGTTATTCTCATGTTATGGGTAAGGAAGCTGAAACAAGGAAAAGTGGAGACATTTGCCCAAGGTCGCAACAGCCAGTTAGAAGCAGAACTGAGATTTGAACTCAGGTAGCCTGGCTCAGAGTGTGACTCCACTGAGAGCACAGATTTGGGTGCATACCCTAGGAGATTATTTTAACCAGCCAGTTTACCTTTTTAAATAATGTTCTTTGCAGAGGGTGGATTATAAAGGGAATTTGTTCTCATTGTAGAAATTTGGGGAAAATAAAAACACCGAGAAGAAAATGAGATTTCCTGGTAATCCCAGCGATAACCCCTGTCAACATCTGGTGCGTGTCTGTTCAGTGCTTTGTTCTGTGGGAGCGACTGTATCTGCTTATGCTTCTGCTGTGAATCAGACCAAGTCTGCGTGGTGAAGTGCGCCAAATCTCTACCACTTCAGTGCTGGTTCCAACTAAAATGGCATGTCTGAATTCAAATGTCAGATGCAGAGTGACATCTTTTCCTTTGTCCCTGTAAAGAGTTTTGATATAGACTTAACTCTGAAGGCCAGTGGAAGCCCTGGGCATTGCCACCGTGCTGCCAGCGGTGCCTCCCTTCTATCCTTACAGTCAGGTACTTTGAGCCATCATGGTTCACACCATTGGAATTCCTAGGAGGGGTCATTCCAATCACCTCCATATCTCTGGCTCACCAGGTCTACATTTTGGAAGATGGGAAGAACACCAAAGGAAGTAGTAGACAGAAGAGGGCATACGTAACATGGGCACATGAGCAAAAGATGGGTCACAAACATGGTTGTCACATTAGATATGTTTAGTACAAACGAGACCTAACTGCCCAACAGCTTTTATCTGAAGGGAGACGCCCAAAGGTCCCTAAAGGCTGAGTGGTGGGACCAGTCTCCACAGGTCTGTGTGATGGAGTGGGAGGAAGAGGAACTCGAAGGAGCTTAGGTACTTAGTTTGGGAAGGTGCACACTTTGTCCATTTGGACTGAGCAGGGAATTTATTAAATGGCAAAATGGGTTTCCTAAGTATTAAGTTGCATCACAAGGTTATCAGAGATTATCATGCCCAACATAGAGAGCATGAAATGTGAATTCCATAGGAGGAGATTCTGAGAGAGCACCCTGTTGGTATCCCTTGTAGTAAACGTCTGCAGTCTAGGATAGGGAGGTAGCAAGCAGAGGGAAGAGAATCCTGAGGATTGGGGCAGTTCCTAGAGAAATTAAAGATGAATGTCAAGTCTCAAGCTCCAGTTGGCAAGAGTTCAAACTACCTGGTCAGTAGGGTCCCTGATGTGTGGATCCCATGGCAACATTCACTTAAGAAGTATTTGTTGAGCACTTCCTCTGTATCCAGCCCTATATTAGCTACCAGGAATTAGACAGATGTGATTCCTGCTCTTGGGGATGCAGAGTGACATCTTCTCCTTTGTCTCTGTAAAGAGACCTCAAACCTCAGGGTTGAGAGGCAGTTTTGAGTTATGCATAGATGGTATAAATGATTTTATAAAAGAGGAAGTGGAGATAAAAAGATGTTAAAGATCTGAGAGCTCAGTTAATAGGTTAATCCTAGAACCCTGAAATACTGCCTTTGCTTTGGGGTCTCACGGTTCTGTGGGTGAGGGAGCAGGCTCCAATGTGACCTCCTGCCTAAGCCACAGGCTCCAGATTAGCCTCTCAGAGAAGTTCTTCAGGGGAGAAGAATGTTTTAGTCAGTTTTTCCATCACGGGGACCAAAATGCCCCAGAACAACTTAGAGGAGGAAAAGTTTGAGGCTCAGAGTTTCAGAGGTCTCTGTCCATAAATAGTCGACTCCACTGCTCTGGGTCCAAGATGAGGGGACACATGGGGGCAGGGCCCAGCAGAGGAAAGCAGCTCAGCTCAGGGCAGGGTCAAGAAGCAGGGGGCGGGGACTGCAGGCTAGATGTACCTCACCCCCAGTGACCCACCTTCTCTAGCCACACCCTACTTGCCTAGAGTTACCACCCAGTCAGCCCATTCAGACTAGCATGGACGGATTAGGTCTTGTCATTTTAAATCTGGATATTCCTGCATTAACAGGAGCTTTGGGGGACACCTTGTATTCAAACCATAACAAAGACTGTGCTGTTGGCTGCTTTCCCAGAATTTAAGAATAATGTGATACCTTTTTTCCTTCGGCCATTGTTTTTCATATGTAGACTTCCTCAAATGGAAGGAGGGATAAATGGGAGAGCCCCAGTACCCAAATACTATCCTGTAACCTAACACTATTCTACTATTTTATACTCAGGAGATGAATGCTAATTTAATAACCTCAGCAAAATGCACAAAGGTAGGTAATCCTCTTGGTTCACAAAATTCAATGAAGAATATATTTGTGTATGTGGGGGGTAGGGGGAGAGTCCTGGGGCTTGAACTTGGTTGGGGCTAGTCTACCACTGAGCTACATCTCTAGCCCTTTTTATTTTTTATTTTTTTTTTATTTTGAGACAGGGTCTTGCTATGTTTCCCAAACTGGCCATGAACTTGCAATCCTCTGCCTCAAAACATCTGAGTGGTTGAGATTACAGATATGTGCCACTGCACTAGGCTGAAAGTATATTTTTGAATAACTCACCTTTTGAGTTTTTTTTTTCAGGTTTTCTCACCTGCCTGTCTAAATGAGGCACAGATGATATGTTCATCTTAATCCTGTCATCTGGAACTCTACAATATAATTCATACTGAGCATGAGCCTGTAAAACATAAATTAGCAAGTTGCTTTTTCCTCCTGGCTCTGAACCCCATAGGTGGGATTTCTTCTCCCTGCCTCATCTTTTAGACAGTCCTGAAAACACAGGTGCAAATAGCTGCATCCTACACCCATATGTCTGAATATGAGCTAATATGGGTTAGTCCTTTGGGGACTCAAAGGCTTTCAAGCTCATGTGAGCTTGCTCTTCATATCAAGGTACATAAACTAGAAGTGGCTCTGATAGCAACCAGAGGGAGAGGCTGCCCAAAATATGACCATTCCATTTCAGGAGCACAAGTCACCCAAGGGAGGTGGAGAGAACACACAAATGAAAACCATTGATCTCATCAAAAAGTGGGAGGGCTGTTGTAGAATAAAACCTGCCACTCATCAATCCTGGATTCTGAGTTTAGAGGAGGATGGCAGTGAAAGAGTAGAACACAGAATCCTTTTTGGTACTGGGAACTAAACCCAGGAATGCTCTACCACTGAGCCACATCCCAGCCTTATTTAAGTTTTTATTTTGCAACAGGGACTTGCTAAATTGCCCAGGCTGGACTCGAACTTGTGATCCTCTTGCCCTAGCCTCCTGAGTGGCTGGGATTCTAGGCATGTGTCACCATGCCCATCCTAGAATCTTTTAAATTGGGCTCCTCATTTGTTATGCTTCCATGGAGCCTAGAACAATCTTTGATGCTCAGTGTATTTGTTGAACGAATGAAGGGATGAATTAACCCGTTCTTAAAAAATTAATCGATTAGTATGAGGTTCAGCAGCGTATAACTTAAAACACGTGTCACGGAGGTTTTAAAAGATGGGTTTTATTGCCTAAAAGAAGTCCTGGGCTAGTGCAAAAAGCCATTAAGGTTCCAGGCTTTTCCCCATCTTTCTGTTCTGTCACCCTCAGTGCCACCTTCTGCCATTGGGTCTTTTCAATGTGCACAGCCATTAGGCCCCCAAAGTCCAAGCATCAATAAGGACAAAGAGGTAAGGGCAAAAGAGAACCTCACAGCTGTTCCCACTAAGGAAACTTTGCAGAACCCTCATCTAACAACTCTGATGATGTTTCCTGGAACTCCTCTTTTCTCGAGGTGTCTGGATATAGTTCATTGAGCCTGGCTCATTGCCAAGTCCCAAGACGGAAGGAGGGAGGGGACAATACATTCTTGTGATCTTGCCATCCAGAGTCTTTGGTAGATAGGAGTAAATCAAAAGAAAAATTAGGAAACAAAACTAGACAGCTTTTGGGGGGGCCACGGGGTAGTCCACCTCTGAGGGAGGTGAAGGGAGAGAGTGTGGGGTGAGGTGTCCGCCTGACTGTGTGCTTGCTGACTGTGTAGACAGTTGGTCACATCTCTTTAGTGCCTTGGTTCTCTTTTCCCTACAATGGAACAAGGCTCAAGCTGGCCCCACAAGGTTGTTGGAAAGTCTGAAAGTAATAGATGTGCAACTGCTTTAAACTGGAAGGTGCTTTGCTAACATAGCTTCCATGGGTGTTCAGGGACAGAAGGGGATGATCCCACTTCTTTCTCTTGTGACTGACTTTACTGCACGACACTTACCACTTCTTCAGTCACTCACTTCATTATCCAGTCTTACATCAGCCCTCAATTGTTTCATCCAGAAAACTTCTCCCCAGGTTGTAGGGAATCTCTTTGAGCAGAGGTCATAGTTTTATAAAACACCAGGGGTGACATCATCCCAGAGAGCTCCACACAGCTAGCATTGCCCCTAAAAGAGAGGGTGTCATGGTTTGGGGGTTTGGAATGTCCCACAAAAGCTCATGTGTATGAAGCATGGTCCCCAATGTGGCAAGGTTCAAAGATGGGGTTTTAGACAATAACTGGATCATGAGGGCTCTGACCTTATCAGTGGGTTAATGGACTACTGGATCGGAAGTGGGAAGGAGTTGGAGGTCACTGGGGATAAGCCCTGGAAGGTTCTATGTTCTCTCCAGCCTCCTCCTCCCTCTCTCTCTGCTTCCCAGCTTTCCTCCGCCACACCCTTCCACCATGATGTTCTGCCTCACCTCAGGCGCAGAGCAACGAAGCTGGCTCACCACGGATTGAAACCATGAGCCCAAATGAACTTTTCCTCCTCTAAATTGTTCTTGTCAAGAATTTTGGTCCCAGTGAGGAAAAGCTGACAGAGGGGCATAGGGATACAGCAAGGATCAGGACAGTTTTAACATTCCCAGTCTATAAGACCAAGGGCCCGGATGATGCTATTAAGTAAGAAGGGCCAAGGTGGGACAGGGGTGGGAAGGATGGTAAATTCTATTTTGAACATAATAAGAAGGTAGAGGTCCATCCCAGCAGAGGCAACCAGTTGGCAGCTGGCTCCTTTCATGTAGCAGATCTTGAGCGAGTATCTCTGTACCAGGCACACTCCAGGTGCTGGAGATTCTTCATGGACAAAACAAAACCCCCTGTCTTCAGGGGCTTAGCCACAGATTCAGGGAGACACACAGTAAGAACAAGAGCCTGCGAAATGACATTGTATGTGGAGTTCAAAGATGGGTAGGCTGGAGAGTTATATCAATAAACAGGGTAATTAGAGGGACAGGTGGAAGAAAAGTCAGGAGAAAGATGTCAGGAGTGAAGAGATTTCAAAGTAACATCTGTATTTCAGGAATCCTCCAAAGTTGAGCCTGGGACAGGCTGGGTTGGCCAAAGAGGTAGGCAGAGATCCGGAGTGCTCAGGTGCCAGGAGCACAGGGACCTGTGGAGGCAGCATCTATTTCGGCAAAATGCTTTGGGAAACCCAAGGGTGAGGACCAGAAGTGCTCCTCTATGCTAGGCACACTTTGCATGTTATTTTGTTTGTTTGCAGTGCCAAGGATGGAACCCAAAGTGCATGTGTTCTACGGAGCTACATCCCCATGTGGAATTGCATGTGTTAAGGGTCTTGCCTCTGGGGAAGAAAGCAGAGGTTTAAATCCTCACTCAAAAGCCATATGACTTGTGAATCTGAACATGTTTTTGCACTATAGTTTCCCCACCTATAAAAACTCATACAGTTATGAGATTGCAATTAGATGATTAATACATCAGACAATGTGCATCAAATGCCAGGACTTAGGCAGGTCACCCGGGTTTCCCTTTTTTAATTCCTGCAGCCCTGTGTGAGGCAGGAAGTCACTGGTGTCCTTGATGAGAAGGTTTACAGGCCACAGTATGCATGGACATTGGATTAATACAGGATGAACAGAGAATGACAAGTGAGGAGGAGACGTGACTTTGAACTCCTCACAAATGTTTCAAAGAAACAGAAGTTCAATGTGAAAAAAACATCAAAGGAAGGGTGTGTTATCTGGGATAGATGGAGGCATGCTTGGTGGCAGTGGGCAAAGAGGAGAAGCAGGGTGTGCTTGGAGAGCAGAGGGCTGGCCTTGCTGCCTCTGCTCCATTATCTTTGTCACTGCGGAATTCATGACTGCAGCTCACCTCCACCTGCTGCAGGATGCCAGCATCCCCTTCAGACATATCCTATCCCTTGAACTAGAAGAACCTGTCCCATCCCTTGCAAGTATCCAGACAGATCCTTGCTACTCCGGAGGGTTTGCTGCTCCAGCTGCTGACAGTGCATTTTTGCCCAGTTGTCTTGGTCCACTGGGCTGCTGTAAGGGAATACTGCAGACTAGGGGGCTTATAAACAACAGAAACTGATTGCTCACCGCCCTGGAGACTGTAAGTCCAAGATGAAGGCATTGGCAGGTTTGGTGTCTGAGCAGGACCCGCTTCTTAGTTCATAGACTTCTTGCTGGACCCTTACAGAGAAAAAGGGGCAAGGCAGTTCTCTGGAGCCTCTTTTATTAATAACACTAATCCCATTCATGGGGACCTGCCTCATGACCCACTCACCACCCAAAGACCCCTCCTCCCAATGCTATCACCTTGGGGTTTAGGTTTTAACCTAATATTTGCTGGGGACACAGCATTCAATCTCAAGCACAAGTCATTATAGCACAAAGGGGAATCTGATTGATAATGGGGACTGATTAAGAGAGAATGGGGAACACAGGACAATCCCTCCATCACCATCATAACCTTGTATGTGTGTGTGTATGTCGGGGGGTGTGGCGGTGCTGGTCTCCTAGCATCCATCAGTGACAGGACAGGCTTTGTGGAGAGGCCTCTGGCCCCAAAACCAAGGGAATGGAAGGGGCCCTGCTCTCAAGAGTCACTCCCTTTCATTCAACAGTCACTCAAAGATCAAGTCCCCAGTAGCAGGGTGAGCACTGGGGATGGAGGACAAAGGGGGCACTGGCTCCTGACAATCCTCAGGCTGGAGGGAACCAGCTTTCCAGGTGCTGGGACAGAGGCCTGCGTTCAACATGTAGGTAACACCAAGTGGAGAGGAAAACCTCCCAACTTCTTCAGGGCAGTTGTGTAAGGCTTTGGGGCAGAATTGGCACTTGACCTGGGCCATGGAGGATGGGCAGGGGTTGGCCTCATGGGGAATGGGGTGAAGGCAGATGTGTGAACACAGTGGTGTGTGGCAGGGTGTCACAGCTTGATGTGACTGCTGCAGGCCACAGATCAGCAAGGGGTGTTGAAACAAAGTCAGAAGGACTGAAGGGACATGGTGGGAGAGATCTCCCTCCCCTGGACTTCCCCGGTGCTTCCAGGGAACCAAGATAATTCCATTACTTTGTATCTGGCCCCTGTTATCCATCCCTTCGTTTTACGCCACAAGAAGCGGAGGCATGCCCATATGACGTGACACACTAATATGTGGCAGAGCTAGGACACTTTCTGGAAGCCAGCAACATCCTTGAAGTCCAGAGTGAACCAGCTGCTTTCTCACTGTCCTCTAGGAAGACAGCTCTGGGCCCAAGGACCTTGAACTTGTGCCTGCTCTTCCCATCTCACAGGTTCTGAGACCTCCACTTTTTCCTGTCTTATAGTCATGCTACTTAGGAGGCTTTCCGAGGAGGAAATATGGGTGGTGGATTGACTAGAGTAAGTACAAATGTACCATGTCATATGCCACAAATGTGTCCTGGAAATTTGCATGTCAGTCTTTTTTTTTTTTTTTTTTTTTT